>NC_060179.1:95000-197500 GCF_021184085.1 Oncorhynchus gorbuscha | reverse complement strand
GAGAGCCACACAGAACATTTAAATGTTACGCAAAAATAGAAAGCACCACAACACTGAAAGTCACCAACAATATTATATGTTGCTAGCTAGCTAGTTAGCTGTGGTTTGCCAGCTAGTTAGCTGTGGTTTGCCAGCTTGTTAGCTGTGGTTTGCCAGCTAGTTAGCTGTGGTTTGCCATCTGCTTGGGCCAGAGATATTAAAGAAAGGAGGAGATCGGAATCCCAATGAATGATGGAACGTATAACACCGAACCCAAATCAAAATCAAATGTATTTATATAGCCCTTCGTACATCAGCTGATATCTCACAGTGCTGTACAGAAACACAGCCTAAAACCCCAAACAGCAAGCAATGCAGGTGTAGAAGCACCTTCACAGCAGACAACAGACTTGACAGCAGACTGTCAACCAATTGCGTTAAAGTTGTCATGCTGCGTCAGGTGGTTGCTAAGCTAATCGGCACGCTATCCCTTCTCAAAGTCAGGGTATGAGTCGAGAAAGTACGTAATGTCACGAATCCAAAGCTATACCATTTTTCAGAGAAAACCATTGAAAATTAGACCCTGGTCTCAATTGGGTTCCCCTGATTAAATAAAAAAAGTTAATCAAAAATAAAATATACAATATTACAGAGAACAAGTTAATTAATTAATTATCTATAAAAGATTTGTAAGTCGCTCTGGATAAGAGCGTCTGCTAAATGACTTAAATGTAAATGTAATGTTGTGCTTCTTGTTCACGAAATTCATGCTGATGTTGGGTTTTTGAGCTAGCACCCAATTGATTCCCATTCACTCCATGAAGGAGTGCTCTCCTTGTTGTAGAATGCACCGCGTGGCCCATTGACAATGCATCGGTAACGTAAACAATGGCCGTTAATTTGATTCCTATCTCCCACAAAGTAGATCTGCTCTGGGTTGCTAACTAGTTAGCTGCGGTTGCTAGCGTGGTAGCTGTGATTGCTAGCGAGTTAGCTGTAGTTTCCTAGCCGCTTCAGGTTTGTTCATTTCCAACACAGCCATAATATGGAGTCTGAATGTACAAAAGGATACTTGCAGAAGGTCTCCATGACAACAGGTAGGTCCAGGTTCAGGAAGCCGAAGCGAGGAGCAAAGTTGGTCAGACTGACTGTGGAGGACAGGACAGGCATTAAGACAGACAGACAGGCATTAAGACAGACAGGCATTAAGACAGACAGGCATTAAGACAGACAGGCATTAAGACAGACAGACAGGCATTAAGACAGACAGACAGGCATTAAGACAGACAGACAGGCATTAAGACAGACAGACAGGCATTAAGACAGACAGACAGGCATTAAGACAGACAGGCAGACAGAGTTATGGTTAGTTGGTCAGACAGGAGGGACAAAAACAGGACAGACAGAGGACAGTGTCTGTGTTAGGGTTAGTTGGTCAGACAGGAGGGGCATTAACACACACTGACCTGCATATTGGAGGTGAGGAGGGTATCCCACAAACAGCATCTGTGTATTGGGTGGATGAGTAAGACGGATCAACCTGGTCTGGTTCTCCAGTGAAGGTGTGACACAGACACTGGGTGAGTGTGTGTCAGGGTCTGTGTCAAGATGTGTGTGAGTGAGGCAGTCTGCGTTGCTGCGACACACACGGCTTCCAGACAGCATCTTACGAGCCGGGAGACACGCATACTGAAACATAACCAGCAGTTAGTCCAATATCTGTGTGTGTGTGTAGGGCTGTACCCCACCCTCAAACCCTGGCCCGCCCGAGAGTCGTTTGTTCTTTCAACCAATCGGTCAACATTTTGAAACGTGTATTTTGCCATATATAGACACACCCTGTGTTTGATTAAATTAACTCTATGCACCGAGCTGGTCTGATGCTTTAAGCACTGTGTGATTAAATTAACTCTATGCACTGAGCTGGTCTGATGCTTTAAGCACTGTGTGATTAAATTAACTATGCACTGAGCTGGTCTGATGCTTTAAGCACTGTGCGATTAAATAATTAAGACATGGAGCCTGAGATGAAGATAAGCAGAAAATAAAAATCTGGATCATCGTCCTACCTTTACGCTCGTTAAGTTACTAGTAATAGCCTACACCATGGGTCAGCAAGCTCTTCCATCAGCAACTGTATCTTATCATTTCTAGCGACCTGCGTGCCAGTTATGATTTCCATGGAACAGTATTATTTCAACTATAATAACATCTTCGTCAAATCACTGTCGTGGTTAAGCTAAACTGAATCTAAATGAAAATGATAAATGTAAAAGCTAAAATGTATAATTTGAGCTAACCTTTTTCCTAACCTTCCAATTGGCTCATTCATCCCCCTCCTCTCCCCTGTAACTATTCCCCAGGTCATCGTTGTAAATGAGAATGTCAACTTCTCAGTCAACTTACCTGGAAAAACAGGGATAAATAAAAGTATAAAATGAAGACTAAATTCTGCAAACCTGCTAAGGGAGGGTACATTCCAGTCATAGCTGTAGTCCACCAAGTGAGAACCCTATGCATGGTCTATATTATCACCTATAGTCTAGCTAACCCTATGCATGGTCTATATTATCACCTATAGTCTAGCTAACCCTATGCATGGTCTGTATTATCACCTATAGTCTAGCTAACCCTATGCATGGTCTATATTATCACCTATAGTCTAGCTAACCCTATGCATGGTCTATATTATCACCTATAGTCTAGCTAACCCTATGCATGGTCTATATTATCACCTATAGTCTAGCTAACCCTATGCATGGTCTATATTATCACCTACAGTCTAGCTAACCCTATGCATGGTCTATATTATCACCTATAGTCTAGCTAACCATATGCATGGTCTATATTATCACCTATAGTCTAGCTAACCATATGCATGGTCTATATTATCACCTATAGTCTAGCTAACCCTATGCATGGTCTATATTATCACCTATAGTCTAGCTAACCCTATGCATGGTCTATATTATCACCTATAGTCTAGCTAACCCTATGCATGGTCTATATTATCACCTACAGTCTAGCTAAATAAAGGTTCAATTATTACTTTTATTTCTTTTAAATCACCTGTAGTCCAACTGAAGCAGCATAGTGCCTATAAATACATGGGCTGAAGCATTTACACTACTGGACACCCGAGACATGGATTTTAAATCACCTGTAGTCCAACTGAAGCAGCATAGTGCCTATAAATACATGGGCTGAAGCATTTACACTACTGGACACCCGAGACATGGATTGTTATCCATGATCCCATCCAGCAGGCGGTACCGGTACATCAAGGCTCTCACAAACAGACTCCTAAACAGCTTCTGTCCCCTGGTCATAAGATACAGGACTGTTTTTCTAGCACAGACTGGAATATGTTCCGGGATTCTTCCGATGGCATTGAGGAGAACACCACCTCAGTCACTGGCTTCACCAATAAGTGCATCGATGACATCGTCCCCAAAGTGACTGTACGTACATACCCCAACCAGAAGCCATGGATTACAGGCAACATCCGCACTGAGCTAAAGGGCAGAGCTGCTGCCTTCAAGGAACAGGACTCTAACCCAGACGCTTTTAAGAAATCCCGCTACACCCTCAGACGAACCATCAAACAGGCAAAGCGCCAATACAGGACTAAGATTGAATCGTACTGCATCGGCTCCGACGCTCGTCAGATGTGGCAGGACCTGCAAACTATTACAGACTACAAAAGGGAAGCACAGCCACAAGCTGCCCAGTGACACGAGCCTACCAGACGAGCTAAATCACTTCTATGCTCACTTCGAGGCAAGCAACACCGAGGCATGCATGAGAGCATCAGCTGTTCTGGACGACTGGGTGATCACGCTCTCTGTAGCCGACATGAGGCCGCGGGCCAGACAGATTACCAGGATGGATGCTCCGGACATGTGCTGACCAACTGGCAGGTGTCTTCACTGACATTTTCAACATGTCCCCGATTGAGTCTGTAATACCAACATGTTTCAAGCAGACCACCATAGTCCCTGTGCCCAAGAGCACTAAGGTAACCTGACTAGATGCCTACAGACCCATAGCCATGAAGTGCTTTGAAAGGCTGGTCATGGCTCACACGAACACCATTATCCCAGAAACTCTAGACCCACTCCAATTCACATACCGCCCCAACAGATCCACAGATGATGCAATCTCTATCTCACTCCACACTGCCCTTTCCCACCTGGACAAAAGGAACACCTACATGAGAATGCTGTTCATTGACTACAGCTCAGCGTTCAACACCATAGTGCCCTCAAAGCTCATCACTAAGTTAAGGACCCTGAGACTAAACACCTCCCTCTGCAACTGGATCCTGGACATCCTGACAGGCCGCCCCCCCCCATGTGGTGAGGGCAGGAAACGCTGATCCTCAACACTGGAGCCCCTCAGGGGTGCTTGCTCAGTCCCCTCCTGTACTCCCCGTTCATCCACGACTGCATGGCCAGGCACGACTCCAACACCATCGTGTAGCACAACAGTGGTAGGTCTGATCACTGACAATGACGAGACAGCCTATAAGGAGGAAGTCAGAGACTTGGCCGAGTGGTGCCAGAACAACAACCTATCCCTCAACTGTGTAATGATCATGCTGTTTAATCAGCTTCTTGATATGCCACACCTGTCAGGTGGATGGATTATCTTGGCAAAGGAGAAATGCTCAGTAACAGGGATGTAAACAAATTTACAGCAGGATTAATACACGCTCCTAGTGACAGGCAGGAAGTTAAGGTTAGGAAAAGGGTTTGGGTTAGCTTAAATGCACACGATTGTCAAGAGCAAATTGATTACTACTCTTTGCTCTGGGCAAAGGACGAACACAGTTCACCAGAACCCTGCTGAAATGTTAGTCAAAAGCAGGAATAGGCTGCAAAGGTGCAACCAGTACAGCCCAGTTCGGTTAGTCACAACATCCTGTTTCAGATCAGACCAGAAGAAGTTAAGCAAGATATGGTCATACATCTTGTTGAGCCCAAGATGGCCTGCCATACTACCATCATGAGCCAACCTATATCTCTTGTTGAAGTGCAATTGGAATGACAATTTGAGATACACTGGGACAATAGTCCTGCCCAGAAGTGTCGCTAGAACGCCATTTCCTCATTAGAACACCATCTGTCAAAGAATCCTCCCATGAACTTCATCAAACTCCTTCTCTGGCCATATCTTAGCAGAAAAAGGGGAGAGGGAAACATATTTACTAGACATTGAAGTGTCAGCTGTAGGGAGCCTCTCTTCAGCGGATCTACAAACTCGCTCACCTTTGGGGTTTGCAAAGGAGAAGTCAACTCAGGAGGTTTACTGAAATCAGGATCACCCATAAACGTCTCAGACAGATCGACCATGGTGGGATCGCTGACATCCTCAACACTTGACTTGCTTCTGGTGACTTTCTTAGACATAGTGCGTGTAACGGCACATGCTGGGAAGTCGACCGATTAATAAGGGACAATTTCAAGTTTTCATAACAACCGGTAATCAGCATTTTTCGACACCGTTTATGGATGATTATATTACATTCCAGAAGGAAACTGCAGGCTGACCACCTGCTACGCCTGATACGCGAGTGCAGCAAGGAGCCAAGCTGCGTGGCAGGCTGACCACCTGCTACGCCTGATACGCGAGTGCAGCAAGGAGCCAAGCTGCGTGGCAGGCTGACCACCTGCTACGCCTGATACGCGAGTGCAGCAAGGAGCCAAGCTGCGTGGCAGGCTGACCACCTGCTACGCCTGATACGCGAGTGCAGCAAGGAGCCAAGCTGCGTGGCAGGCTGACCACCTGCTACGCCTGATACGCGAGTGCAGCAAGGAGCCAAGCTGCGTGGCAGGCTGACCACCTGCTACGCCTGATACGCGAGTGCAGCAAGGAGCCAAGCTGCGTGGCAGGCTGACCACCTGCTACGCCTGATACGCGAGTGCAGCAAGGAGCCAAGCTGCGTGGCAGGCTGACCACCTGCTACGCCTGATACGCGAGTGCAGCAAGGAGCCAAGCTGCGTGGCAGGCTGACCACCTGCTACGCCTGATACGCGAGTGCAGCAAGGAGCCAAGCTGCGTGGCAGGCTGACCACCTGCTACGCCTGATACGCGAGTGCAGCAAGGAGCCAAGCTGCGTGGCAGGCTGACCACCTGCTACGCCTGATACGCGAGTGCAGCAAGGAGCCAAGCTGCGTGGCAGGCTGACCACCTGCTACGCCTGATACGCGAGTGCAGCAAGGAGCCAAGCTGCGTGGCAGGCTGACCACCTGCTACGCCTGATACGCGAGTGCAGCAAGGAGCCAAGCTGCGTGGCAGGCTGACCACCTGCTACGCCTGATACGCGAGTGCAGCAAGGAGCCAAGCTGCGTGGCAGGCTGACCACCTGCTACGCCTGATACGCGAGTGCAGCAAGGAGCCAAGCTGCGTGGCAGGCTGACCACCTGCTACGCCTGATACGCGAGTGCAGCAAGGAGCCAAGCTGCGTGGCAGGCTGACCACCTGCTACGCCTGATACGCGAGTGCAGCAAGGAGCCAAGCTGCGTGGCAGGCTGACCACCTGCTACGCCTGATACGCGAGTGCAGCAAGGAGCCAAGCTGCGTGGCAGGCTGACCACCTGCTACGCCTGATACGCGAGTGCAGCAAGGAGCCAAGCTGCGTGGCAGGCTGACCACCTGCTACGCCTGATACGCGAGTGCAGCAAGGAGCCAAGCTGCGTGGCAGGCTGACCACCTGCTACGCCTGATACGCGAGTGCAGCAAGGAGCCAAGCTGCGTGGCAGGCTGACCACCTGCTACGCCTGATACGCGAGTGCAGCAAGGAGCCAAGCTGCGTGGCAGGCTGACCACCTGCTACGCCTGATACGCGAGTGCAGCAAGGAGCCAAGCTGCGTGGCAGGCTGACCACCTGCTACGCCTGATACGCGAGTGCAGCAAGGAGCCAAGCTGCGTGGCAGGCTGACCACCTGCTACGCCTGATACGCGAGTGCAGCAAGGAGCCAAGCTGCGTGGCAGGCTGACCACCTGCTACGCCTGATACGCGAGTGCAGCAAGGAGCCAAGCTGCGTGGCAGGCTGACCACCTGCTACGCCTGATACGCGAGTGCAGCAAGGAGCCAAGCTGCGTGGCAGGCTGACCACCTGCTACGCCTGATACGCGAGTGCAGCAAGGAGCCAAGCTGCGTGGCAGGCTGACCACCTGCTACGCCTGATACGCGAGTGCAGCAAGGAGCCAAGCTGCGTGGCAGGCTGACCACCTGCTACGCCTGATACGCGAGTGCAGCAAGGAGCCAAGCTGCGTGGCAGGCTGACCACCTGCTACGCCTGATACGCGAGTGCAGCAAGAAGCCAAGCTGCGTGGCAGGCTGACCACCTGCTACGCCTGATACGCGAGTGCAGCAAGGAGCCAAGCTGCGTGGCAGGCTGACCACCTGCTACGCCTGATACGCGTGTGCAGCAAGGAGCCAAGCTGCGTGGCAGGCTGACCATCTGATACGCCTGATACGCGAGTGCAGCAAGGAGCCAAGCTGCGTGGCAGGCTGACCACCTGCTACGCCTGATACGCGTGTGCAGCAAGGAGCCAAGCTGCGTGGCAGGCTGACTACCTGATACGCGAGTGCAGCAAGGAGCCAAGCTGCGTGGCAGGCTGACTACCTGATACGCGAGTGCAGCAAGGAGCCAAGCTGCGTGGCAGGCTGACTACCTGATACGCGAGTGCAGCAAGGAGCCAAGCTGCGTGGCAGGCTGACTACCTGATACGCGAGTGCAGCAAGGAGCCAAGCTGCGTGGCAGGCTGACCACCTGATACGCGAGTGCAGCAAGGAGCCAAGCTGCGTGGCAGGCTGACCACCTGATACGCGAGTGCAGCAAGGAGCCAAGCTGCGTGGCAGGCTGACCACCTGATACGCGAGTGCAGCAAGGAGCCAAGCTGCGTGGCAGGCTGACCACCTGATACGAGAGTGCAGCAAGGAGCCAAGGTAAGTTGCTATCTAGCATTAAACTTATCTTATAAAAAAACAATACATATTCACTAGTTAACTACACATAGTTAATGAAATTACTAGGTTAACTAGCTTGTCCTGCGTTGCATATAATCAATGCGGTGCCTGTTAATTCATCATCGAATCACAGCCTACTTCAACTTCGCCAAACGGGGGATGATTTAACAAAGGAGCGTCCGTGAAAAAAGCACAATCGTTGCACGAATGTACCTAACCATAAACATCCAATGCCTTTCTTAAAATCAGAAGAAGCATATATTTTTTAAACCTGCATAGTTAGTTAAAAGAAATTCATGTTAGCAGGCAATATTAACTAGGGAAATTGTGTCACTTCTCTTGCGTTCATTGCACGCAGTCAGGGTATATGCAGCAGTTTGGGCCAACTGGCTCTTTACGAACTAATTTGCCAGAATTGTACATAATTATGACATAACATTGAAGGTTGTGCAATGTAACAGCAATATTTAGACTGATGGATGCCACCCGTTAGATAAAATACGGAACGGTTCCGTATTTCACTTAAAGAATAAACGTTTTGTTTTTGAAACGATAGGTCATTAATATGGTCGAATCCGGAAACTAAGGCTCGTATTTCTGTGTGTTTATTATAATTAAGTCTATGATTTGATATTTGATAGAGCAGTCTGACTGAGCAGTGGTAGGCAGCAGCAGGCTCGTACGCGTTCATTCAAACTTTACTGCATTTGCCAGCAGCTCTTAGGAATGTTTGCTGTACAGGGCTGTTTATGACTTATGACAAGCCTATCAACTCCTGAGACTAGGCTGGCAATACTAAAGTGCCTATTAGAACATCCAATAGTCAAAGATATATGAAATGCAAATGGTATAGAGAGAAATAGTTGACGCTTCATAATTCCTAGAATAACTACAACCTAATATTTCTTTGATGGGAATGTTGAAGAACTGGGGATATTGAACCACCAGCTTTCATATGTTCTGAGCACGGAACTTAAACGTTAACTTTTTTTACATGGCACATATTGCACTTTTACTTTCTTCTCCAACACTGTTTTTGCATTATTTAAACCAAATTGAGCATGTTTCATTATTTATTTCAGACTAAATTGATATTATTTATATATTATATTAAGTTCAAATAAAACTGTGCATTGTTCATTCAGTATTGTTGTAATTGTCACTACAAATAAATAAATATTTAAATAATAAATATCCAGACAATTTTTTTCTATTTATATATATATATATATTTTACAATTAATTAATAAAATTAGCCGATTAATCCATATCGGCCTTTTTGGTCCTTCAATAATTGGTTTCGGCGTTGAAAATTCATAAACAGTCGACCTCTACACGCTATGGTTCTGATAAACCATCAAGTTCCTCTACTCTGGGTTTCTTACAAACAACAAGATTTGACACGAACTTCCCTCCAGCCAAATCGTTTCCGAAAATGAAGGAGACCCCACCTTCACTGTTAGAAAATGACTGATACCTTGCAGTAGGAGGTGACTTATCTTGATTGCTTTTTGCATAGGGATAACTACTGGGTGCCTTGTTATGTGAAAGTAGTTTTGTGTGTCAACACAAACTCACCTGGAAGAACTGAGCTCTCGCAATTTTTTTAACTGCTTGAGAAGTATGAGTGTCTTCAAATCCTCAAGGTCTTTGACCTCTTCAGAAAAACCAAACACTGATCAAAAAGACATGCTAATTCTCTTGCGAACTCAACGTGGCTTTGTGATTGTCTTTCATAATTTACGGAACAATTGTCTGTAAAACTCTGACTCGTAAACCCAAAGGATAGCAAGTTTAACAGTGTCACAATCTGAAATCTGGTCAAGAGCTAAAGCAGATTCCACTTTCTGAACTTTTCCCACAAGAACACTTTGGAGGACGTGGCAATCCGCTCAAACAGTAAAATATACATCCACCTCCTTCTCCATGAAAGGCGGTACAAGCCAGCTGTTCTGATCAAGATCAAACTCTGTTGAGGGTGCAGGATGGCCTGACTGGATTCAGAGTGCTTCCAGATCCATCTCTTTAAATCAAAAGGCATGTGAACGTTCTTCTTGTTCTAGTGTGGCTGCACGTTTCCTTGTGCTCCAGTCCTAGTTTCTGTTGTTTCCATTTTGCCTTTAGTTCTATCTCTCTCAGTTGCACATCTATGAGGTATACTCTACCACCCATAGGACCCTTTCCATCATCCTCTCTCTATGGGGTATACTCTACCACCCATAGGACCCTTTCCATCATCCTCCCTCTATGGGGTATACTCTACCACCCATAGGACCCTTTCCATCATCCTCCCTCTATGGGGTATACTCTACCACCCATAGGACCCTTTCCATCATCCCCCCTCTATGGGGTATACTCTACCACCCATAGGACCCTTTCCATCATCCTCCCTCTATGGGGTATACTCTACCACCCGTAGGACCCTTTCCATCATCCTCCCTCTATGGGGTATACTCTACCACCCATAGGACCCTTTCCATCATCCTCCCTCTATGGGGTATACTCTACCACCCATAGGACCCTTTCCATCATCCTCCCTCTATGGGGTATACTCTACCACCCATAAGACCCTTTCCATCATCCCCCCTCTATGGGGTATACTCTACCACCCATAGGACCCTTTCCATCATCCTCTCTCTATGGGGTATACTCTACCACCCGTAGGACCCTTTCCATCATCCTCCCTCTATGGGGTATACTCTACCACCCATAGGACCCTTTCCATCATCCTCCCTCTATGGGGTATACTCTACCACCCATAGGACCCTTTCCATCATCCTCCCTCTATGGGGTATACTCTACCACCCATAGGACCCTTTCCATCATCCTCCCTCTATGGGGTATACTCTACCACCCATAGGACCCTTTCCATCATCCCCCCTCTATGGGGTATACTCTACCACCCATAGGACCCTTTCCATCATCCTCCCTCTATGGGGTATACTCTACCACCCGTAGGACCCTTTCCATCATCCTCCCTCTATGGGGTATACTCTACCACCCGTAGGACCCTTTCCATCATCCCCCCTCTATGGAAGGATGTCCTCCTCCACCAAAGCAGTAAAGACTAACTCCTTGACTACTGCTTTCTAGTCAGCACCTGCAACTTTGATATCATAATGCTTTGCAATGACGAGCAGATTCACCTTCATACATTTATCAAGCATCTCCCATGTAGTTTTTCACAAATGCTTCCAACTTAAAGTCCATGTTTTTTTTTGTTTTTTTCTAAGTGTTTATGCACGATGATTCTACCCGTCTTGTAACCCCTCAAGGTGGATGTCAGTGATAAATTCGACCACAAAAGTGTATTTTGAACACTCGAATATCTGAGCACAGCAGAGTTCAGAGTAGGTGATTAGAGATATTAAATGGGAAACAATTCCCAGATGAGCCCCCATTTTGTTACGTTCCCCAACTAGAAAAACAAATAATGTCACTCAAACAGAAGGGAGAAATAATAAAGAGTCACTGACAAATCATAACTAAACAAGTGGGGTTCTAGGAGGGGTTCTAGGAGGGGTTCTAGGTGGGGTTCTAGGTGGGGTTCTAGGAGGGGTTCTGAAAGACACTCATACAGTTGACTAGTAGCAACAACTGGAACTTAAGACACCCACCATGAGCCCACTAAATTTGCCCACTAAGAGACAAACAAAAGAATAACCCATACCAACTTAAAGACAGGAAGCAAACCAAAAAGGTGGAGCAAAACAAAAAAAAACAGGATCAGATATAGGATTGTTTTTCTAGAAATCAAATAGGAGCCAACTAAAGATGTTGACCCTCCACCTCTCTCAAGGAAACTGGAGCACTGGGCCAGCCAATAGAAACCTGTGGTAGCACAGGTGTAACACCTACTGACTAAAGAGACGGACAAGCCAGTACAGGTGTAACACCTACTGACTAAAGAGATGGACAAGCCAGCACATTTACTGACTAATGAGGTGACACCAATCGGTGTGCTAAAGGTCAAACCTCAAAACATACAATGGAAAAACCAAAACCTGTAACAGCCGGGAGAAGGGAATTATATTATTATATTCTGCCATAGGGCACAACGGCAACTTTAGCAGCAAGGAATGGATTTGGATTTCATTGCGGATCTACAAACACGACCTCTCCAGAATCCTAATGACAGAAAACCGTTGCAGGGACGGGACTTTAACCCCTACAGACACCCCCTGATGGACATATTTATACATTTTGGTGCATGCCAGGTAGCCGAGGTCTACCTCTGTGTGTAATCAGGCCAGGTAGCCGAGGTCTACCTCTGTGTGTAATCAGGCCAGGTAGCCGAGGTCTACCTCTGTGTGTAATCAGGCCAGGTAGCCGAGGTCTACCTCTGTGTGTAATCAGGCCAGGTAGCCGAGGTCTACCTCTGTGTGTAATCAGGCCAGGTAGCCGAGGTCTACCTCTGTGTGTAATCAGGCCAGGTAGCCGAGGTCTACCTCTGTGTGTAATCAGGCCAGGTAGCCGAGGTCTACCTCTGTGTGTAATCAGGCCAGGTAGCCGAGGTCTACCTCTGTGTGGTACACATAGAGGTTGACTCCAATGCTTCCCACAGTTGTGTCACGTTGACTGGATGTCCTTTGGTTGGTGGACCATTCTTGATACACACAGGAAACTGTTGAGCATGAAAAACCCAGCTGCATTGCAGTTCTTGACACAAACCGGTGCTCCTGGCACCTACTACCAAACCCAGTTCAAAGGCACTTCAATATTTTGTCTTGCCCATTCATCCTCTGAATGACACACATACACAATCCATGTCTCAATTATCTCTAAGCTTAAAAATCATTATTTAACCTGCCTCCTCCCCTTCATCTCCACTGATTGAAGTGGATTTAACAAGTGACATCAATAAGGGATCATAGCTTTCACCTGGTCAGTCTGTCGTGGAAAAAGCAGGGTTTCACAATGTTTTGTACACTCAGTGTATGTAATGGAGAATTGATAGACTACCAATCAAAAGGTAAACAATTCACACAATGAAGTTATGAAATAATGAATGAGCACGAATTGGCGGGAGAACGTGCATTCTGGAGCCCCGCCTTCTGAGTCTTAATCCCGTTCCTATTGGACTATACCATACCTGCAGTGTCCTCAAAGGATTTGTCTACTGAGAGGGGAACGGTTCAAACTGGTGTCACATATATTTGCGACCGCTCGACAAACAGGCTATCAACCAAACAATCGACCAGTCAACTAAATGGGGTCAGCCCTATGTGTGTGTCTGTTTGTGTGTCTCACCTCCATCTCCTGTAGTTTGGTGTAGGAGAAGCAAAGATCAGTCAGACTGTTGTTACTGCAGCATTCTATGGAAGTATCCAACCTCCTGTAAACTACAGGGAGAGATCAGACTGTTGTTACTGCAGCATTTTATAGAAGTATCCAACCTCCTGTAAACTACAGGGAGAGATCAGACTGTTGTTACTGCAACATTCTATAGAAGTATCCAACCTCCTGTAAACTACAGGGAGAGATCAGACTGTTGTTACTGCAGCATTCTATAGAAGTATCCAACCTCCTGTAAACTACAGGGAGAGATCAGACTGTTGTTACTGCAGCATTCTATAGAAGTATCCAACCTCCTGTAAACTACAGGGAGAGATCAGACTGTTGTTACTGCAGCATTCTATAGAAGTATCCAACCTCCTGTAAACTACAGGGAGAGATCAGACTGTTGTTACTGCAACATTCTATAGAAGTATCCAACCTCCTGTAAACTACAGGGAGAGATCAGACTGTTGTTACTGCAGCATTCTATAGAAGTATCCAACCTCCTGTAAACTACAGGGAGAGATCAGACTGTTGTTACTGCAGCATTCTATAGAAGTATCCAACCTCCTGTAAACTACAGGGAGAGATCAGACTGTTGTTACTGCAGCATTCTATAGAAGTATCCAACCTCCTGTAGACTACAGGGAGAGATCAGACTGTTGTTACCGCAGCATTCTATAGAAGTATCCAACCTCCTGTAAACTACAGGGAGAGATCAGACTGTTGTTACTGCAGCATTCTATAGAAGTATCCAACCTCCTGTAAACTACAGGGAGAGATCAGACTGTTGTTACTGCAGCATTCTATAGAAGTATCCAACCTCCTGTAAACTACAGGGAGAGATCAGACTGTTGTTACTGCAGCATTCTATAGAAGTATCCAACCTCCTGTAAACTACAGGGAGAGATCAGACTGTTGTTACTGCAGCATTCTATAGAAGTATCCAACCTCCTGTAAACTACAGGGAGAGATCAGACTGTTGTTACTGCAGCATTCTATAGAAGTATCCAACCTCCTGTAAACTACAGGGAGAGATCAGACTGTTGTTACTGCAGCATTCTATGGAAGTATCCAACCTCCTGTAAACTACAGGGAGAGAGGGAGGGGACAGAGACAAAGAGAGGAAGAGGAGAGTGAGAGAGCGAGAGGAGAGAGTGAAGCATTAGTAACATTGGTGTGTGTGTACCTCGACCATGGGCCCAGCTGGGTTGCAGGGTGTGTGTTGGGATGCAGTATCCAGTCTGAGGTGTGTGAGTGTGGATTGTGAGACAGGAGTTCCAGTCCTCTACTGTTCTGACATCACAATCCTCCAGCCCGGTCACCATGTCACCTATTGACAGACCTCTAGGACCATCTGCAGGAGAGCCCTGACACACACACACAGATAGAGTTAACAAACACTAGATCGTTACCTTACAAGAGGGATAAACCAGTGTGTTCACACAAACACACTAGAGCTGGGACAATAAACAAATGATCGACACGGGAATTTAGCTGATATCGTTCATTATAAGTAGCCTATACTAGGGAAATGTCAAGTTTGAAATGAAATACGTTTGTTAATCTGGGGGATTGTTAATTGGACAAATGATGGCTTCAGTCGTAGTAGTTCAAAGGAAAATAAAAACGGTGATGCACATTCATGTTAGAAACTTAGCGTTCTATTCATCATTATCGTATCAATTCAGCTCTTCACACTACTGTCCCACACTAACCTGCACCACCTCAGTGACGAGGGCTCCAGCCCCAGTGTAGTAAACAGGAAACAGGAAGACAGGCAACAGGAAGAGGAAACACAATGCTGCTACACACAGCACAAAGTTATGCCACACCCCTAGAGAGAGAGACAGAGAGAGAGACAGAGACCGAGACACAGAGACAGAGAGAGAGAGACAGACAGACAGAGGCGAGTTTTGAAGATGGTTAGTTAAAACGTGTTCACCGTTAGAGAGTGGTATCTTAGTGATCACCTGCCAAGTGGTTGAACAGATTTGATTCAACATGAACAGAAAACAACGGACGATGTTCTGGTTAGAGGACCCAATAGTACACACGCTCTCTTAGTTGAGATGTGTGTCAATGTGTGAGAATCTTACCTGCACAGAAGATGCGTAGCTGTTGGGCAGGTGAGATGAGGTTGAGGTGTGTGGTGAAGAGATCTACGAAAGCTCCGGGATACACCACGAACACAAACACACCGAAACCATTCACACGTACCTGCTCCCTACACACACACACACACACACACACACACACACACACACACACACACACACACACACACACACACACACACACACACACACACACACACACACACACACACACACACACACACACACACACACACACACACACACACACACACAATTTTAAAGGTTCCATTTTTTCATGTGTACAACATCTAAAAACTTGCATCACAATACTGAGAACGTTTCCATTTCTAAAAGGAGGTATTTGATGTGTTTTTTGAAGAAATAAAAAAAAAATTCTCAGAGCTCCCGTACTACACAACGACGATGAGGAAGTGAATCGCTGGTTGGAGCAGGTGAAAGTTAAATCGCAAAAAATATATATTCTTAAACATTTGAATTATTTTATTTGCTATGTGAAGTGATGGGGTATAAAATGGACTTTAATATCAAATTAACTTAATCCTTGTAGTCTGGTGCATATTTGTTTTTATCTCAGTTCAGTTACAGCATGGTCCAGTTAGTGACTCACTCAGTTCAGTTACAGCATGGTCCAGTTAGTGACTCACTCAGTTCAGTTACAGCATGGTCCAGTTAGTGACTCACTCAGTTCAGTTACAGCATGGTCCAGTTAGTGACTCAGTTCAGTTACAGCATGGTCCAGTTAGTGACTCAGTTCAGTTACAGCATGGTCCAGTTAGTGACTCACTCAGTTCAGTTACAGCATGGTCCAGTTAGTGACTCAGTTCAGTTACAGCATGGTCCAGTTAGTGACTCACTCAGTTCAGTTACAGCATGGTCCAGTTAGTGACTCACTCAGTTCAGTTACAGCATGGTCAGAGTTAGTCACTCAGTTCAGTTACAGCATGGTCCAGTTAGTGACTCACTCAGTTCAGTTACAGCATGGTCCAGTTAGTGACTCACTCAGTTCAGTTACAGCATGGTCCAGTTAGTGACTCACTCAGTTCAGTTACAGCATGGTCCAGTTAGTGACTCACTCAGTTCAGTTACAGCATGGTCCAGTTAGTGACTCACTCAGTTCAGTTACAGCATGGTCCAGTTAGTGACTCACTCAGTTCAGTTACAGCATGGTCCAGTTAGTGACTCACTCAGTTCAGTTACAGCATGGTCCAGTTAGTGACTCACTCAGTTCAGTTACAGCATGGTCCAGTTAGTGACTCACTCAGTTCAGTTACAGCATGGTCCAGTTAGTGACTCACTCAGTTCAGTCACAGCATGGTCCAGTTAGTGACTCACTCAGTTCAGTCACAGCATGGTCCAGTTAGTGACTCACTCAGTTCAGTCACAGCATGGTCCAGTTAGTGACTCACTCAGTTCAGTTACAGCATGGTCCAGTTAGTGACTCACTCAGTTCAGTTACAGCATGGTCCAGTTAGTGACTCACTCAGTTCAGTTACAGCATGGTCCAGTTAGTGACTCACTCAGTTCAGTTACAGCATGGTCCAGTTAGTGACTCACTCAGTTCAGTTACAGCATGGTCCAGTTAGTGACTCACTCAGTTCAGTTACAGCATGGTCCAGTTAGTGACTCACTCAGTTCAGTCACAGCATGGTCCAGTTAGTGACTCACTCAGTTCAGTCACAGCATGGTCCAGTTAGTGACTCACTCAGTTCAGTCACAGCATGGTCCAGTTAGTGACTCACTCAGTTCAGTCACAGCATGGTCCAGTTAGTGACTCACTCAGTTCAGTTACAGCATGGTCAGAGTTAGTGACTCAGTTCAGTTACAGCATGGTCCAGTTAGTGACTCAGTTCAGTTACAGCATGGTCCAGTTAGTGACTCAGTTCAGTTACAGCATGGTCCAGTTAGTGACTCAGTTCAGTCACAGCATGGTCAGAGTTAGTGACTCAGTTCAGTCACAGCATGGTCAGAGTTAGTGACTCAGTTCAGTCACAGCATGGTCCAGTTAGTGACTCACTCAGTTCAGTCACAGCATGGTCCAGTTAGTGACTCAGTTCAGTTACAGCATGGTCAGAGTTAGTGACTCACTCAGTTCAGTTACAGCATGGTCAGAGTTAGTGACTCACTCAGTTCAGTTACAGCATGGTCCAGTTAGTGACTCACTCAGTTCAGTCACAGCATGGTCCAGTTAGTGACTCACTCAGTTCAGTTACAGCATGGTCAGAGTTAGTGACTCAGTTCAGTTACAGCATGGTCCAGTTAGTGACTCAGTTCAGTTACAGCATGGTCCAGTTAGTGACTCAGTTCAGTTACAGCATGGTCCAGTTAGTGACTCAGTTCAGTCACAGCATGGTCAGAGTTAGTGACTCAGTTCAGTCACAGCATGGTCAGAGTTAGTGACTCAGTTCAGTCACAGCATGGTCCAGTTAGTGACTCACTCAGTTCAGTCACAGCATGGTCCAGTTAGTGACTCAGTTCAGTTACAGCATGGTCAGAGTTAGTGACTCACTCAGTTCAGTTACAGCATGGTCAGAGTTAGTGACTCACTCAGTTCAGTTACAGCATGGTCAGAGTTAGTGACTCACTCAGTTCAGTTACAGCATGGTCAGAGTTAGTGACTCACTCAGTTCAGTTACAGCATGGTCAGAGTTAGTGACTCACTCAGTTCAGTTACAGCATGGTCAGAGTTAGTGACTCACTCAGTTCAGTTACAGCATGGTCCAGTTAGTGACTCACTCAGTTCAGTTACAGCATGGTCCAGTTAGTGACTCACTCAGTTCAGTTACAGCATGGTCCAGTTAGTGACTCACTCAGTTCAGTTACAGCATGGTCCAGTTAGTGACTCACTCAGTTCAGTTACAGCATGGTCCAGTTAGTGACTCACTCAGTTCAGTTACAGCATGGTCCAGTTAGTGACTCACTCAGTTCAGTTACAGCATGGTCCAGTTAGTGACTCACTCAGTTCAGTTACAGCATGGTCCAGTTAGTGACTCACTCAGTTCAGTTACAGCATGGTCCAGTTAGTGACTCACTCAGTTCAGTTACAGCATGGTCCAGTTAGTGACTCACTCAGTTCAGTTACAGCATGGTCCAGTTAGTGACTCACTCAGTTCAGTTACAGCATGGTCCAGTTAGTGACTCACTCAGTTCAGTTACAGCATGGTCCAGTTAGTGACTCACTCAGTTCAGTTACAGCATGGTCCAGTTAGTGACTCACTCAGTTCAGTTACAGCATGGTCCAGTTAGTGACTCACTCAGTTCAGTTACAGCATGGTCCAGTTAGTGACTCACTCAGTTCAGTTACAGCATGGTCCAGTTAGTGACTCACTCAGTTCAGTTACAGCATGGTCCAGTTAGTGACTCACTCAGTTCAGTTACAGCATGGTCCAGTTAGTGACTCACTCAGTTCAGTTACAGCATGGTCCAGTTAGTGACTCACTCAGTTCAGTTACAGCATGGTCCAGTTAGTGACTCACTCAGTTCAGTCACAGCATGGTCCAGTTAGTGACTCACTCAGATCAGTCACAGCATGGTCCAGTTAGTGACTCACTCAGATCAGTCACAGCATGGTCCAGTTAGTGACTCACTCAGTTCAGTCACAGCATGGTCCAGTTAGTGACTCACTCAGTTCAGTCACAGCATGGTCCAGTTAGTGACTCACTCAGTTCAGTCACAGCATGGTCCCGTTAGTGACTCACTCAGTTCAGTCACAGCATGGTCCAGTTAGTGACTCACTCAGTTCAGTTACAGCATGGTCCAGTTAGTGACTCACTCAGTTCAGTCACAGCATGGTCCAGTTAGTGACTCACTCAGTTCAGTCACAGCATGGTCCAGTTAGTGACTCACTCAGTTCAGTCACAGCATGGTCCAGTTAGTGACTCACTCAGTTCAGTCACAGCATGGTCCCGTTAGTGACTCACTCAGTTCAGTCACAGCATGGTCCCGTTAGTGACTCACTCAGTTCAGTTACAGCATGGTCCCGTTAGTGACTCACTCAGTTCAGTTACAGCATGGTCCAGTTAGTGACTCACTCAGTTCAGTCACAGCATGGTCCAGTTAGTGACTCACTCAGTTCAGTCACAGCATGGTCCAGTTAGTGACTCACTCAGTTCAGTCACAGCATGGTCCAGTTAGTGACTCACTCAGTTCAGTCACAGCATGGTCCAGTTAGTGACTCACTCAGTTCAGTTACAGCATGGTCCAGTTAGTGACTCACTCAGTTCAGTTACAGCATGGTCCAGTTAGTGACTCACTCAGTTCAGTTACAGCATGGTCCAGTTAGTGACTCACTCAGTTCAGTCACAGCATGGTCCAGTTAGTGACTCACTCAGTTCAGTCACAGCATGGTCCAGTTAGTGACTCACTCAGTTCAGTCACAGCATGGTCCAGTTAGTGACTCACTCAGTTCAGTCACAGCATGGTCCAGTTAGTGACTCACTCAGTTCAGTCACAGCATGGTCCAGTTAGTGACTCACTCAGTTCAGTCACAGCATGGTCCAGTTAGTGACTCAGTTCAGTTACAGCATGGTCCAGTTAGTGACTCAGTTCAGTTACAGCATGGTCCAGTTAGTGACTCAGTTCAGTTACAGCATGGTCCAGTTAGTGACTCAGTTCAGTTACAGCATGGTCAGAGTTAGTGACTCAGTTCAGTTACAGCATGGTCAGAGTTAGTGACTCAGTTCAGTCACAGCATGGTCAGAGTTAGTGACTCAGTTCAGTCACAGCATGGTCCAGTTAGTGACTCAGTTCAGTTACAGCATGGTCCAGTTAGTGACTCAGTTCAGTTACAGCATGGTCCAGTTAGTGACTCAGTTCAGTTACAGCATGGTCCAGTTAGTGACTCAGTTCAGTTACAGCATGGTCCAGTTAGTGACTCAGTTCAGTTACAGCATGGTCAGAGTTAGTGACTCAGTTCAGTTACAGCATGGTCAGAGTTAGTGACTCAGTTCAGTTACAGCATGGTCCAGTTAGTGACTCAGTTCAGTTACAGCATGGTCCAGTTAGTGACTCAGTTCAGTTACAGCATGGTCCAGTTAGTGACTCAGTTCAGTCACAGCATGGTCAGAGTTAGTGACTCAGTTCAGTCACAGCATGGTCAGAGTTAGTGACTCAGTTCAGTTACAGCATGGTCAGAGTTAGTGACTCAGTTCAGTTACAGCATGGTCCAGTTAGTGACTCAGTTCAGTTACAGCATGGTCCAGTTAGTGACTCAGTTCAGTTACAGCATGGTCCAGTTAGTGACTCAGTTCAGTCACAGCATGGTCAGAGTTAGTGACTCAGTTCAGTCACAGCATGGTCAGAGTTAGTGACTCAGTTCAGTCACAGCATGGTCCAGTTAGTGACTCACTCAGTTCAGTTACAGCATGGTCAGAGTTAGTGACTCACTCAGTTCAGTTACAGCATGGTCAGAGTTAGTGACTCACTCAGTTCAGTTACAGCATGGTCAGAGTTAGTGACTCACTCAGTTCAGTTACAGCATGGTCAGAGTTAGTGACTCACTCAGTTCAGTTACAGCATGGTCCAGTTAGTGACTCACTCAGTTCAGTTACAGCATGGTCCAGTTAGTGACTCACTCAGTTCAGTTACAGCATGGTCCAGTTAGTGACTCACTCAGTTCAGTTACAGCATGGTCCAGTTAGTGACTCACTCAGTTCAGTTACAGCATGGTCCAGTTAGTGACTCACTCAGTTCAGTTACAGCATGGTCCAGTTAGTGACTCACTCAGTTCAGTTACAGCATGGTCCAGTTAGTGACTCACTCAGTTCAGTTACAGCATGGTCCAGTTAGTGACTCACTCAGTTCAGTTACAGCATGGTCCAGTTAGTGACTCACTCAGTTCAGTTACAGCATGGTCCAGTTAGTGACTCACTCAGTTCAGTTACAGCATGGTCCAGTTAGTGACTCACTCAGTTCAGTTACAGCATGGTCCAGTTAGTGACTCACTCAGTTCAGTTACAGCATGGTCCAGTTAGTGACTCACTCAGTTCAGTTACAGCATGGTCCAGTTAGTGACTCACTCAGTTCAGTTACAGCATGGTCCAGTTAGTGACTCACTCAGTTCAGTTACAGCATGGTCCAGTTAGTGACTCACTCAGTTCAGTTACAGCATGGTCCAGTTAGTGACTCACTCAGTTCAGTTACAGCATGGTCCAGTTAGTGACTCACTCAGTTCAGTTACAGCATGGTCCAGTTAGTGACTCACTCAGTTCAGTTACAGCATGGTCCAGTTAGTGACTCACTCAGTTCAGTTACAGCATGGTCCAGTTAGTGACTCACTCAGTTCAGTTACAGCATGGTCCAGTTAGTGACTCACTCAGTTCAGTTACAGCATGGTCCAGTTAGTTAGTCACTCAGTTCAGTTACAGCATGGTCCAGTTAGTTACTCACTCAGTTCAGTTACAGCATGGTCCAGTTAGTGACTCAGTTCAGTTACAGCATGGTCCAGTTAGTGACTCAGTTCAGTTACAGCATGGTCCAAGTTAGTGACTCAGTTCAGTTACAGCATGGTCCAGTTAGTGACTCACTCAGTTCAGTTACAGCATGGTCCAGTTAGTGACTCACTCAGTTCAGTTACAGCATGGTCCAGTTAGTGACTCACTCAGTTCAGTTACAGCATGGTCCAGTTAGTGACTCACTCAGTTCAGTTACAGCATGGTCCAGTTAGTGACTCACTCAGTTCAGTTACAGCATGGTCCAGTTAGTGACTCAGTTCAGTTACAGCATGGTCAGAGTTAGTGACTCAGTTCAGTTACAGCATGGTCAGAGTTAGTGACTCAGTTCAGTTACAGCATGGTCCAGTTAGTGACTCAGTTCAGTTACAGCATGGTCCAGTTAGTGACTCAGTTCAGTTACAGCATGGTCCAGTTAGTGACTCAGTTCAGTCACAGCATGGTCAGAGTTAGTGACTCAGTTCAGTCACAGCATGGTCAGAGTTAGTGACTCAGTTCAGTTACAGCATGGTCAGAGTTAGTGACTCAGTTCAGTTACAGCATGGTCCAGTTAGTGACTCAGTTCAGTTACAGCATGGTCCAGTTAGTGACTCAGTTCAGTTACAGCATGGTCCAGTTAGTGACTCAGTTCAGTCACAGCATGGTCAGAGTTAGTGACTCAGTTCAGTCACAGCATGGTCAGAGTTAGTGACTCAGTTCAGTCACAGCATGGTCCAGTTAGTGACTCACTCAGTTCAGTCACAGCATGGTCCAGTTAGTGACTCAGTTCAGTTACAGCATGGTCAGAGTTAGTGACTCACTCAGTTCAGTTACAGCATGGTCAGAGTTAGTGACTCACTCAGTTCAGTTACAGCATGGTCAGAGTTAGTGACTCACTCAGTTCAGTTACAGCATGGTCCAGTTAGTGACTCACTCAGTTCAGTTACAGCATGGTCCAGTTAGTGACTCACTCAGTTCAGTTACAGCATGGTCCAGTTAGTGACTCACTCAGTTCAGTTACAGCATGGTCCAGTTAGTGACTCACTCAGTTCAGTTACAGCATGGTCCAGTTAGTGACTCACTCAGTTCAGTTACAGCATGGTCCAGTTAGTGACTCACTCAGTTCAGTTACAGCATGGTCCAGTTAGTGACTCACTCAGTTCAGTTACAGCATGGTCCAGTTAGTGACTCACTCAGTTCAGTTACAGCATGGTCCAGTTAGTGACTCACTCAGTTCAGTTAGCATGGTCCAGTTAGTGTCAGTTCAGTTACAGCATGGTGACTCACTCAGTTCAGTTACAGCATGGTCCAGTTAGTGACTCACTCAGTTCAGTTACAGCATGGTCCAGTTAGTGACTCACTCAGTTCAGTTACAGCATGGTCCAGTTAGTGACTCACTCAGTTCAGTTACAGCATGGTCCAGTTAGTGACTCACTCAGTTCAGTTACAGCATGGTCCAGTTAGTGACTCACTCAGTTCAGTTACAGCATGGTCCAGTTAGTGACTCACTCAGTTCAGTTACAGCATGGTCCAGTTAGTGACTCACTCAGTTCAGTTACAGCATGGTCCAGTTAGTGACTCACTCAGTTCAGTTACAGCATGGTCCAGTTAGTGACTCACTCAGTTCAGTTACAGCATGGTCCAGTTAGTGACTCACTCAGTTCAGTTACAGCATGGTCCAGTTAGTGACTCACTCAGTTCAGTTACAGCATGGTCCAGTTAGTGACTCACTCAGTTCAGTTACAGCATGGTCCAGTTAGTTAGTCACTCAGTTCAGTTACAGCATGGTCCAGTTAGTTACTCACTCAGTTCAGTTACAGCATGGTCCAGTTAGTGACTCAGTTCAGTTACAGCATGGTCCAGTTAGTGACTCAGTTCAGTTACAGCATGGTCCAAGTTAGTGACTGTTCAGTTACAGCATGGTCCAGTTAGTGACTCACTCAGTTCAGTTACAACATGGTCCAGTTAGTGACTCACTCAGTTCAGTTACAGCATGGTCCAGTTAGTGACTCACTCAGTTCAGTTACAGCATGGTCCAGTTAGTGACTCACTCAGTTCAGTTACAGCATGGTCAGAGTTAGTCACTCAGTTCAGTTACAGCATGGTCCAGTTAGTGACTCAGTTCAGTTACAGCATGGTCAGAGTTGGTCACTCAGTTCAGTCACAGCATGGTCCAGTTAGTGACTCAGTTCAGTCACAGCATGGTCCAGTTAGTGACTCAGTTCAGTCACAGCATGGTCCAGTTAGTGACTCAGTTCAGTCACAGCATGGTCCAGTTAGTGACTCAGTTCAGTCACAGCATGGTCCAGTTAGTGACTCAGTTCAGTCACAGCATGGTCCAGTTAGTGACTCAGTTCAGTCACAGCATGGTCCAGTTAGTGACTCAGTTCAGTCACAGCATGGTCCAGTTAGTGACTCAGTTCAGTCACAGCATGTTCCAGTTAGTGACTCAGTTCAGTCACAGCATGGTCCAGTTAGTGACTCAGTTCAGTCACAGCATGGTCCAGTTAGTGTGTGTGTGTGTGTGTGATACATCTTACCTTATTGCTGCCACGGCATGGCCCAGTTCGTGTATGACCCCACTGACCAGCAAAGCAGAGAAGAAGTAGGCCAGCTGGCTGACTGGCAGGTTTATACCTGGGACCTGCACACACACATACACAGCAGTCAGTACACAGACACACACACACAAACACACACACATTCTTTGTACGTACCACCACCTGTAGTGTTTGTTGATTGGCTCCCTGAGGGTGGTCTGATGTCATCTGATGGACAGTCTGCTGCAGGGTTCTAATCAGCAGCACCACCGAACCACACATAGACACCAGCCCAAACACTAGACCACTGGTAAACCTACACACACACACAATTGTGGAACCAGGAACCGAGAGAATTAGGGTTAAGAGGGGTCAGGGATAAGAAGTCAGGTCTTACCAGAGAGGTAGAGGGCATGAGGGTTAAGGGTCAGAGGTCAGGTCTTACCAGAGGGAGAGTGTGTGAGGGTTAGAGGCCAAGGATCAGAGGTCAGGTCTTACCAGAGGTAGAGGGCGTGTGGGTTGATGCGAGCGCAGCGTGAGAAGAGGCGGTTGAAGAGGGAGGTCTGCCAGCGGATGTGGAACGGAGAGAGAGAGAGACCCTTTGACCCTAGCCACATCTCATAACAATGACCATATGACTCAGACAACTGAGGGAGAGGAGGAGAGAGGACGTGTTACCTCTGCCCCGACACACATATCAAATACATTTGATTCATTCAAATGTATGTTTTAGCACAATATTCCAAATACCAGTATCACAAGAATGAAGGTTTTGTTCTTTTAAAATTTTTATTTCACCTTTATTTAACCAGGTAAGCAAGTTGAGAACAAGTTCTCATTTACAACTGCGGCCTGGCAGTTGGTAGCTACATAGCTGTCTTTGCTGTCTTCGTATCATCGTATCATCGTATCCAAGATAATTGTGTTGTTTAGGTTTAGAGTGTGTAGTCTTAGAGTGATTATCTTAATTTACCGAGGTTAGCTAGCCAGCTATTTGTCGTCCTTAACGTAGGTGACTCTGCTAGCTAGCCAACAGCTAGCCAACGCTAGCCAACGTCTTCTGTATAGAACTCAACTACCCGGTCGCATTCACAGGTTGTATCACATTTTCACTTCATTTCATTACAGTACAACGGTTTGATTTGTTTGATCGTAGCTAGCTACTTAGCTAGCTACATAGCCGTCTTTGTATCAAAGATAATTGTGTAGTCTAGAGCGATTTTCTAGGTTCGCTAGCCATCTATTGTCGTTCTTTTAACGCAACGTAACGTAAACAACACTGCTAGCTAGCCTGCTAGCCCCGAATAGCAACACTGCAGAAACTATTACACTCAACGGAACGACTTGATTAGTGTAGTGTCAACAACGCACCCACTGCCAGCTGGCCTACTTCAGCAGTACTGTATCATTTTAATCATTTTAGTCAATAAGATTCTTGCTACGTAGCTTAACTTTCTGAACATTCGAGACGTGTAGTCCACTTGTCATTCCAATCTCCTTTGCATTAGCGTAGCCTCTTCTGTAGCCTGTCAACTATGTGTCTGTTTATCCCTGTTCTCTCCTCTCTGCACAGACCATACAAACGCTCCTCACCGCGTGGCCGCGGCCACCCTACTCTGGTGGTCCCAGCGCGCACGACCCACGTGGAGTTCCAGGTCTCCGGTAGCCTCTGGAACTGCCAATCTGCGGTCAACAAGGCAGAGTTCATCTCAGCCTATGCCTCCCTCCAGTCCCTCGACTTCTTGGCACTGACGGAAACATGGATCACCACAGACAACACTGCTACTCCTACTGCTCTCTCTTCGTCCGCCCACGTGTTCTCGCACACCCCGAGAGCGTCTGGTCAGCGGGGTGGTGGCACCGGGATCCTCATCTCTCCCAAGTGGTCATTCTCTCTTTCTCCCCTTACCCATCTGTCTATCGCCTCCTTTGAATTCCATGCTGTCACAGTTACTAGCCCTTTCAAGCTTAACATCCTTATCATTTATCGCCCTCCAGGTTCCCTCGGAGAGTTCATCAATGAGCTTGATGCCTTGATAAGCTCCTTTCCTGAGGACGGCTCACCTCTCACAGTTCTGGGCGACTTTAACCTCCCCACGTCTACCTTTGACTCTTTCCTCTCTGCCTCCTTCTTTCCACTCCTCTCCTCTTTTGACCTCACCCTCTCACCTTCCCCCCTACTCACAAGGCAGGCAATACGCTCGACCTCATCTTTACTAGATGCTGTTCTTCCACTAACCTCATTGCAACTCCCCTCCAAGTCTCCGACCACTGCCTTGTATCCTTTTCCCTCTCGCTCTCATCCAACACCTCCCACACTGCCCCTACTCGGATGGTATCGCGCCGTCCCAACCTTCGCTCTCTCCCCCGCTACTCTCTCCTCTTCCATCCTATCATCTCTTCCCTCCGCTCAAACCTTCTCCCACCTATCTCCTGATTCTGCCTCCTCAACCCTCCTCTCCTCCCTCTCTGCATCCCTTGACTCTCTATGTCCCCTATCCTCCAGGCCGGCTCGGTCCTCCCCTCCCGCTCCGTGGCTCGATGACTCATTGCGAGCTCACAGAACAGGGCTCCGGGCAGCCGAGCGGAAATGGAGGAAAACTCGCCTCCCTGCGGACCTGGCATCCTTTCACTCCTCTCTACATTTTCCTCCTCTGTCTCTGCTGCTAAAGCCACTTTCTACCACGCTAAATTCCAAGCATCTGCCTCTAACCCTAGGAAGCTCTTTGCCACCTTCTCCTCCCTCCTGAATCCTCCGCCCCCTCCCCCCCCTCCTCCCTCTCTGCAGATGACTTCGTCAACCATTTTGAAAAGAAGGTCGACGACATCCGATCCTCGTTTGCTAACGACACCGCTGGTTCTGCTCACACTGCCCTACCCTGTGCTCTGACCTCTTTCTCCCCTCTCTCTCCAGATGAAATCTCTCGTCTTGTGACGGCCGGCCGCCCAACAACCTGCCCGCTTGACCCTATCCCCTCCTCTCTTCTCCAGACCATTTCCGGAGACCTTCTCCCTTACCTCACCCGCTCATCAACTCATCCCTGACCGTTGGCTATGTCCCTTCCGTCTTCAAGAGAGCGAGAGTTGCACCCCTTCTGAAAAAACCTACACTCGATCCCTCCGATGTCAACAATTACAGACCAGTAATCCCTTCTTTCTTTTCTCTCCAAAACTCTTGAACGTGCCGTCCTTGGCCAGCTCTCCCGCTATCTCTCTCTGAATGACCTTCTTGATCCAAATCAGTCAGGTTTCAAGACTAGTCATTCAACTGAGACTGCTCTCCTCTGTATCACGGAGGCGCTCCGCACTGCTAAAGCTAACTCTCTCTCCTCTGCTCTCATCCTTCTAGATCTATCGGCTGCCTTCGATACTGTGAACCATCAGATCCTCCTCTCCACCCTCTCCGAGTTGGGCATCTCCGGCGCGGCCCACGCTTGGATTGCGTCCTACCTGACAGGTCGCTCCTACCAGGTGGCGTGGCGAGAATCTGTCTCACCACGCGCTCTCACCACTGGTGTCCCCCAGGGCTCTGTTCTTGGCCCTCTCCTATTCTCGCTATACACCAAGTCACTTGGCTCTGTCATAACCTCACATTGTCTCTTTTATCATTGCTATGCAGACGACACACAATTAATCTTCTCCTTTCCCCCTTCTGATGACCAGGTGGCGAATCGCATCTCTGCATGTCTGGCAGACATATCAGTGTGGATGACGGATCACCACCTCAAGCTGAACCTCAGCAAGACGGAGCTGCTCTTCCTCCCGGGGAAGGACTGCCCGTTCCATGATCTCGCCATCACGGTTGACAACTCCATTGTGTCCTCCTCCCAGAGCGCCAAGAACCTTGGCGTGATCCTGGACAACACCCTGTCGTTCTCAACTAACATCAAGGCGGTGGCCCGTTCCTGTAGGTTCATGCTCTACAACATCCGCAGAGTACGACCCTGCCTCACACAGGAAGCGGCGCAGGTCCTAATCCAGGCACTTGTCATCTCCCGTCTGGATTACTGCAACTCGCTGTTGGCTGGGCTCCCTGCCTGTGCCATTAAACCCCTTCAACTCATCCAGAACGCCGCAGCCCGTCTGGTGTTCAACCTTCCCAAGTTCTCTCACGTCACCCCGCTCCTCCGTTCTCTCCACTGGCTTCCAGTTGAAGCTCGCATCCGCTACAAGACCATGGTGCTTGCCTACGGAGCTGTGAGGGGAACGGCACCTCAGTACCTCCAGGCTCTGATCAGGCCCTACACCCAAACAAGGGCACTGCGTTCATCCACCTCTGGCCTGCTCGCCTCCCTACCACTGAGGAAGTACAGCTCCCGCTCAGCCCAGTCAAAACTGTTCGCTGCCCTGGCCCCCCAATGGTGGAACAAACTCCCTCACGACGCCAGGACAGCGGAGTCAATCACCACCTTCCGGAGACACCTGAAACCCCACCTCTTTAAGGAATACCTAGGATAGGTTAAGTAATCCCTCTCCCCACCCCCCCTAAGTTTTAGATGCACTATTGTAAGTGACTGTCCCACTGGATGTCATAAGGTGAATGCACCAATTTGTAAGTCGCTCTGGATAAGAGCGTCTGCTAAATGACTTAAATGTAATGTAAATGTAAGAGGCCAAGATAAAGCAAAGCAGTGCAACACAAACACAGGGTTACACATTGACTGTATGCTTGTTTATTCCATAACACAATAGAAACTAAATTAAGTCTATATACAGTGTGTGCAAATGGTGTGAGGTGGTAAGGCAATAAATAGGCCATAGTAGCAAAGTAATTACAATTTAGCAGATTAACACTGGATAAATGAGTAGATGATGTGCAAGTAGAAATACTGGTGTGCAAAAGACCAGAAAATCAAATCAAATAAAAACAGCATGGGGATCAGGTAGGTAGATTGGGTGGGCTATTTACAGATGGACTATGTACAGCTGCAGCGATCGGTTAGCTGCTCAGATAGCTGATGTTTAAAGTTAGTGAGGGAAATATAATTCTCCAGCGATATATGCAATTCGTTCCAGTCACTGGCAGCAGAGAACTGGAAGGAAAGGCGGCCAAAGGAGGTGTTGGCTTTGGGGATGACCAGTGAGATATACCTGCTGGACTACAGGTGGGTGTTGTTATCGTGACCAGTGAGCTGAGATAAGGCGGAGCTTTACCTAGCATAGACTTATAGATGATCTGGAGCCACTGGGTCTGGCGCCTAATATGTAGAGAGGGCCAGCCGACTAGAGCATACAGGTCGTGGGTGGGTGGTATAAGGGGCTTTGGTAAAAAAAATGGATGGCACTGTGATAGACTGCATCCAGTTTGCTGAGTAGAGTGTTGGAAGCAATTTTGTAGATGACGTCGCCTAAGTCGAGGATCGGTAGGATAGTCAGTTTTACTAGGGTAAGTTTGGCGGCGTGAGTGAAGGAGGCTTTGTTGCAAAATAGAAAGCAGATTTTAGATTTCATTTAGGATTGGAGATGTTTAATATGAGTCTGGAAGGAGAGTTTACAGTCTAAACAGACACCTAGGTATTTGTAGTTGTCCACATATTCTAGGTCAGAACCGTCCAGGGAAGTGATGCTAGTCGGGCAGGCAGGTGCGGGCAGTAAACGGTTGAAAAGCATGCATTTGGTTTTACTATAGTTTAAGACCAGTTGGTGGCCACGGAATTAGTGTTTTATGGCATTGAAGCTTGTTTGGAGGTAAGTTAACAGTGTCCAAAGAAGGGCCAGATGTATACAGATTGGTGTCGTCTGCGTAGAGGTGGATCAGGGAATCACCCGCAGCAAGAGCGATATCATTAATATATACAGAGAAAAGAGTCGGCCCAAGAATTGAACCCTGTGGCACCCCCAGAGTGACTGCCAGAGGTCCGGACAACAGGCCCTCCAATTTGACACACTGAACTCTATCTGAGAAGTAGTTGGTGAACCTGGCGAGGCAGTCATTTGAGAAACCAAGGCTGTGGAGTCTGCCGATAAGAATACCACCGTATTGACAGAGTCGAAAGCCTTGGCCAGGTCGATGAAGACGGCTGCACAGTACTGTCTTTTATCGATGGCGGTTATATCGTTTAGTACCTTGAGCGTGGCTGAGGTGCACCCGTGACCAGCTCGGAAACCAGATTGCACAGCGGAGAAGGTACGGTGGGATTCGAAATGGTCAGTGATCTGTTTATTAACTTGGCTTTCGAAGACTTTCGAGAGGCAGGGCAAGATGTATATAGGTTAAAAACAGTTTGGGTCTAGAGTGTCACCTCCTTTGATTAGGGGCATGACCGCGGCAGCTTTCCAATCTTTAGGGATTTTGGACGATACGAAAGAGTCTTATGAGCGTTTATGTCCGCTTGTTCTTATGTTGTCTTTTTGGTCTGTCTCCTTCACTCCTGCTGTGACTCTGCACTCTCTCATTTACACACACACACACACACACACACACACACCAAGCCCCCCCCCCACACCCCAAGCCCCTCCCACTCAACAACAAAGATAAGAGCACTGTCTCTCAGACAAGCGGTTTGAACTCCGTACTTGCATTTTAGCTTTGGTCCAACAGAATCGGTCTTATGGACATCAAAACATTATTTTACTGTAATAGAGGAGAAAACCTTCCTAACTATACCCTAATTACGTCTTTACTCCTCAAATCGTACACAGAGCAGACCCCATTAGAACCAGAGACATCTCAACTCCTCAAATCGCACACAGAACAGACCCCATTAGAACCAGAGACATCTCAACTCCTCAAATCGCACACAGGAACAGACCCCATTAGAACCAGAGACATCTCAACTCCTCAAATCGCACACAGAGCAGACACTATTAGAACCAGAGACATCTCAACTCCTCAAATCGCACACAGAGCAGACCCCATTAGAACCAGAGACATCTCAACTCCTCAAATCGCACACAGAGCAGACACTATTAGAAGCAGAGACATCTCAACTCCTCAAATCGCACACAGAGCAGACACTATTAGAACCAGAGACATCTCAACTCCTCAAATCGCACACAGAGCAGACCCCATTAGAACCAGAGACATCTCAACTCCTCAAATCGCACACAGAGCAGACACTATTAGAACCAGAGACATCTCAACTCCTCAAATCGCACACAGAGCAGACCCCATTAGAACCAGAGACATCTCAACTCCTCAAATCGCACACAGAGCAGACACTATTAGAACCAGAGACATCTCAACTCCTCAAATCGCACACAGAGCAGACCCCATTAGAACCAGAGACATCTCAACTCCTCAAATCGCACACAGAGCAGACCCCATTAGAACCAGACATCTCTACTTCTCAAATCGCACACAGAGCAGACACTATTAGAACCAGAGACATCTCAACTCCTCAAATCGCACACAGATCAGACACTATTAGAACCAGAGACATCTCAACTCCTCAAATCGCACACAGAGCAGACACTATTAGAACCAGAGACATCTCAACTCCTCAAATCGCACACAGAGCAGACCCCATTAGAACCAACATTGAATATGGAAAATGAATGCTCAGTTTGTCAAACGCGGCATTATGGTAACATGTACCGCTAGAAGCATTTTACCCAAAGACTGTATTACCAGCTGTCTAGTTTTATAAAATGTGCAATAAGCATGAAACAATTATAAGGAATTGGCAAGTTCTTCTCATTGTGAAAAATAAGGTTGGCCACTTGATTTGAACATTTGAACAAAGTGGACTGGATAGCATTCTGTTCAAACAGTTGGAGATGGACAGAAGGGTGTGTTCATAACAATTCAACTGTTCTAACTTGCTATTAAGCAAGACTTTAAATACAAAGACTAGCTGGCTAATCACTAACACGTGGGCTTGTGTTTGAGAGACTTGTTTATGAGACCTTGGTTCATTTTCTATAATAATTGCTACAAGATGTTGGTCATTAGTAGTAGATGTGCAAAAAAAAAAGTTATTTTCATAGAGTCGCTTTCATGTCTGTCTATTGCAAAAAAACAGGTAAACTATTTTGATAAAATAATTAAAATTATCAAATGGTTCTTATGGTGGTGGAAGGTTTATACAAAATTTAGCCTAGGTATATATTCACAAGGCCCGTTTGAAGTGCAGTGTATTTCACCTTAATTTGTACAACTAAGCTTATATAGAGAACACACACACACAATACAGTTGAAGTCGGAAGTTTACATACACTTAGGTTGGACTCGTTTTTCAACCACTCCACAAATGTCTTGTTAATAACAAACTATAGTTTTGGCAAGTTGGTTAGGACATCTACTTTGTGCATGACACAAGTCATTTTTCCAACAATTGTTTACAGACAGATTATTTCACTGTATCACAAATCCAGTGGGTCAGAAGTTTACATACACTAAGTTGACTGTGCCTTTAAACAGCTTGGAAAATTATGTCATGGCTTTAGAAGCTTCTGATAGGCTAATTGACATAATTTGAGTCAATTGGAGGTGTACCTGTGGATGTATTTCAACGCCTACCTTCAAACTCAGTGCCTCTTTGCTTGACATCATGAGAAAATTAAAAGAAACCAGCAGACTTCAGAAAGAAAACTGTAGTCCTATGAGATGATATATAAAACAACGCAAGATTCAAGACTTTGTGCTTTTCAGCTAAAATTATTATCTAGACTTCTTGCCAACAAAATTTTGAATATTTGTGGCATAAAATCATCGAAGCTCTGCAGATTTTGTTGTGAGGATACAGAATCAATAGACCATTTATTTTGGTATTGCTCTCAGGTAGCCTGTTTCTGGTCTCTGGTCTCAGGTTCAGGAATGGCTGAAAAATGCATAGCATTGATCTAAAAATTGACCCTAGAAAAATTATTTATCTTCAACTCTGTAGATTGTATTCGATTAGATAGATTGAAATTGTACGGTAAATATCATAGCATAGTTGAAAGATATGTGTTGCGTAGAAACCCGAAGAGGGTGGCCAGCAGAGATAGATGGGATGGGCTGGGGGAAGCTGAGGGTTGGTATGTGGAATTGGAGACAAGTGGGAGGAGTTGCTGTGTGAGAGACAGAATGATGGGATGGGCTGAGGGAAGCTGTGGGTTGGTATGTGGAATTGGAGACAAGTGGGAGGAGTTGCTGTGTGAGAGACAGAATGATGGGATGGGCTGAGGGAAGCTGTGGGTTGGTATGTGGAATTGGAGACAAGTGGGAGTGGAGTTGCTGTGTGAGAGACAGAATGATGGGATGGGCTGGGGGAAGCTGTGGGTTGGTATGTGGAATTGGAGACAAGTGGGAGGAGTTGCTGTGTGAGAGACAGAATGATGGGATGGGATGGGCTGAGGGAAGCTGTGGGTTGGTATGTGGAATTGGAGACAAGTGGGAGGAGTTGCTGTGTGAGAGACAGAATGATGGGATGGGCTGGGGGAAGCTGTGGGTTGGTATGTGGAATTGGAGACAAGTGGGAGGAGTTGCTGTGTGAGAGACAGAATGATGGGATGGGCTGGGGGAAGCTGTGGGTTGGTATGTGGAATTGGAGACAAGTGGGAGGAGTTGCTGTGTGAGAGACAGAATGATGGGATGGGCTGGGGGAAGCTGAGGGTTGGTATGTGGAATTGGAGACAAGTGGGAGGAGTTGCTGTGTGAGAGACAGAATGATGGGATGGGCTGAGGGAAGCTGTGGGTTGGTATGTGGAATTGGAGACAAGTGGGAGGAGTTGCTGTGTGAGAGACAGAATGATGGGATGGGCTGGGGGAAGCTGTGGGTTGGTATGTGGAATTGGAGACAAGTGGGAGGAGTTGCTGTGTGAGATACAGAATTATGGTCAAAAGGGGGGGGGGGGGAGTCTAAATAAAACAATAAAAGTACATTTGAATGACACTAAGTGGCAATGTTTTTACAACTAATCCGGTTTGCCTGAGGCTGATGCCATGCAGGTGTTTGTACACATGCATATACACACAAATAAACACATACAAGAACACACACATACATGTAACAGTGCTAGACATGCCTACTGTATATGTTTGTGTGCATTGCTGTTATGATTTTAGTTGTCCTTTGTTTTAAATTTATTTTGTTTTATTATTTTTGCATTGTTGTTTGCTGTTTTCTTCTGTCTTTTCCTTGTTTCTCTTTAGTTCATTCTCTTGGTTGTTGGTGCATTGGGGGGTTCTTGGGGGTGGGGAATGGAATTAATTGTATTTTTTATTGTCCTCGGGGAGGACTGTGGGAGGGATCTCGACTGGTTGAGGGACAGCTATTGGGGAACTGTGGGGGGGCTCTCGACTGGTTGAGGGACAGCTATTGGGGAACTGTGGGATGGATCTCGACTGGTTGAGAGCCAGCTATTGGGGAACTGTGGGGGGATCTCGACTGGTTGAGGGACAGCTATTGGGGAACTGTGGGGGGGGATCTCGACTGGTTGAGGGACAGCTATTGGGGAACTGTGGGGGGGATCTCGACTGGTTAAGGGACAGCTATTGGGGAACTGTGGGGGGGATCTCGACTGGTTGAGGGACAGCTATTGGGGAACTGTGGGGGGGGATTTGAAGGGTTTGGGTTTCACAAGATTGTAATCATGAAAAAGGAAACTGACATATTTCATATCACTATCATGCACACGCACACGCACCCTCACACATGATGGCTCTGTTGCAGAAAGACTGATTCATGTTAGATAGTGTCTTGATGCTGTATTGTTTGTCCTTCATGTTCTAATAGTTTAATGTTAACCCTTCCTTGTGTTTTTTGTAATAAAAAAATTATAAAAAATAAATAAACGATTCCTATATCAACATAAGCTGAGAGGCCACTCTGCAAGATAGAAGCCACTGCTCCAAAACCGTTACGAAAAAGCCAGACTACGGTTTGCAACTGCACATGAGGACAAAGATCGTACTTTTTGGAGAAATGTCCTCTGGTCTGATGAAACAAAAATAGAACCGTTTGGCCATAATGACCATCGTTATGTTTAGAGGAAAAAGGGGGAGGCTTGCAAACCGACGAACACCATCCCAACCATGAAGCACGGGGATGGCAGCATCATGTTGTGGGGGTGCATTGCTACAGGAGGTACTGGTGCACTTCACAAAATAGATGGCATCATAAGGGAGGGAAAATCGGTGGATATATTGAAGCAACATCTCAAGACATCAGTCAGGAAGTTAAAGCTTGGTTGCAAATGGGTCTTCTAAATGAACAATGACCCCAACCATACTTCCAAAGTTGTGTCAAAATGGCTTAAGGACAACAAAGTCAAGGTATTGGAGTGGCCATCACAAAGTCCTGACCTCAATCCCATAGAAATTTTGTGGGCAGAACTGAAAAAGTGTGTGCGAGCAAGGAGGCCAACAAACCTGACTCAGTTACACCAGCTCGGTCAGGAGGTATGGGCCAAAATTCACCTTACTTATTGTGGGAAGCTTGTGGAAGGCTACCTGAAACGTTTGACCCAAGTTAAACAATTTAAAGGCAATGCTACCAAATACCAATTGAGTATATGTAAACTTCTGACCCACTGGGACTGTGATGAAATAAATAAAAGCTGAAATAAATCATCCTCTACTGTTATTCTGACATTTTATATTCTTAAAATAAAGAGGTGATCCTAACTGTCCTAAAACAGGGGATTTTTACTAGGATTAAATGTCAGGAATTGTGAAAAACTGAGTTTAAATGTATTTGGCTAAGGTTTATGTAAACTTCCGACTTCAACTGTATATACAGTGAATCGACCATATGTTTGAAAAAAATGTAGATGTGATTTTTAGGCCATACCACTGCCATTTACACCAATCGTGCTAGCCCCTGTACGCACACCGATCGTGCTAGCCCCTGTACGCACACCGATCGTGCTAGCCCCTGTACGCACACCGATCGTGCTAGCCCCTGTACGCACACCGATCGTGCTAGCCCCTGTACGCACACCGATCGTGCTAGCCCCTGTACGCACACCGATCGTGCTAGCCCCTGTAAGCACACCGATCGTGCTAGCCCCTGTAAACACACCGATCGTGCTAGCCCCGGTAAGCACACCGATCGTGCTAGCCCTTGTAAGCACACCGATAGTCCTAGCCCCGGTAAGCACACCGATCGTGCTAGCCCCGGTAAGCACACCGATCGTGCTAGCCCTTGTAAGCACACCGATAGTCCTAGCCCCTGTACTCACACCGATCGTGCTAGCCCCTGTACGCACACCGATCGTGCTAGCCCCTGTACGCACACCGATCGTGCTAGCCCCTGTACGCACACCGATCGTGCTAGCCCCTGTACGCACACCGATCGTGCTAGCCCCTGTACGCACACCGATCGTGCTAGCCCCTGTACGCACACCGATCGTGCTAGCCCCTGTAAGCACTGATAGTCCTAGCCCCTACAGGACTGTAACTACCCATTGGATATCATGAAATTGGGGATAAAAAGGGACAACAAAAAAAATTCATAAAAGAAAAAGTGATTGAGGTCAAAAAACCTGAAGACAAAAACTTGGGTTAATCAGTCTTTTTCTGTGGTATCAAGTATCGATTTTTCCAATTCTGCCCTCTAGAGGATTTAGCAGAAAATTACAAATGGCATTGAAATCTGCAATAAATAAATGTTGTACTTTATTTTAAGTCTCTTTTTGCACTTTAACAGCTACAATAAATCTATCCAAATCAATGTAAAAATCTAAAACTTTCTTCGTCACCTGCGCCAAATACAACAAGTGTAGACTTTACCATGAAATGCTTACTGACAAGCCCTTAACCAACAGTGCAGTTCAAGAAAGAGTTAAGAAAATATTTTCTAGATAAACTAAAGTAAATTATAGAAAACACAATGACATAACAATAACGAGGCTATATACAGGGGGTACCGAGTCAATGTGCGGTGGTTCAGGTTAGTAATGAGGCTATATACAGGGGGTACCTGTACCGATTCAATGTGTGGGGTTCAGGTTAGTAATGAGGCTATATACAGGGGTTACCTGTACTGAGTCTATGTGCAGGGGTTCAGGTTAGTAATGAGGCTATATACAGGGGGTACCAGTACTGAGTCAATGTGCAGGGGTTCAGGTTAGTAATGAGGCTATATACAGGGGGTACCAGTACTGAGTCAATGTGTGGGGATAAGGTTAGTAATGAGGCTATATACAGGGGGTACCTGTACCGATTCAATGTGTGGGGTTCAGGTTAGTAATGAGGCTATATACAGGGGGTACCGGTACTGAGTCAATGTGCAGGGGTTCAGGTTAATAATGAGGCTATATACAAGGGGGTACGACTGTCTGTGTGTTTGGACCATGATAGTTATTTTGACTATAAACACAAGGGCATGCTAATTTAAAAGATGGCTAGTCATCATTAGCCTGGTTCTGTATGGAGGCACATTATGGAACACTAAGGAAATGGTGCAACCAACTGAAAAGGTTGGTAGCACAGTAGTAATGTTACGGTTGTTTCCAAAGCTCCGAGGCATGCATCGACATTGCTAAGCAGTTTCATTCGAAACAGTGTGCTGATGCTTGTATCACTTTATCAGAAATACGTGATCAATGACGTCCGATGCTTATTTTTCCCGAACAACCACCTGATTGGTTTGGTATTGGTTTGGTAGAAGATAAAAGGCTACTGGCATGTGCGACGTCATTTATAATAATTTGGCTATTCTAAATTATTTTGACTAGCACCTGCAATGACAACAAGGAAAGTGGAACAGCGCTCTGACCCCCGAGGACTGGACCATCTCAGGTAACACATGCTGCTGTGTCAGATGGAAACGTATCGTAATAGTGAACTGCTTAGTTAACGTTAGCTAGCTAACTACCTCGTATAAGTAAAATATAACAGCAGGTTAATTACATAACAATCTCGTTAGATCGGATCCGTCGTGCAGATAACTTCGGTCGATGGACCGGATCTAATGACTACCGTTAGGGAGCATACAGTCAGTGAAAACATTACAACACCGGGATCGTAACATTACCTTCAGAAGCACGTCTGTTAGATAGACGAAGCACCAGCCGCACAAAACACACACCACGAGCGGCACGGGAATCATGACGAGAGAAAGAGCAGACACATACAGGGGGGAGAAGAAATATAACACACTCAATCTCTACACGGTTACAGACGAGCTCGTCGTCTTCCCCACTGTGTGACGTCACTTCCGGGACGATGACGCAAGGCCAGAGATAGTTCCTCATTGGTGCGATTTGCTTGGATCGTTGAAATTTCTGCTCTTCACTCCGTTGTCAGTTTAGCCAACATTTCACTGATCTTTAGAAAGCATTTTTTTTTTTTTGTGTCCTTCAGGGCAGCTGTCAATGATCACGTTTGGCTGCGTTACATTTTATTTTTTTATGGCGGTTTGATCGCGGGGAAGGCACCAGTAATGTCTGCAGTTTTCGGTTTGGTTATTTGTTTTAAGTGTATTAGTCCATAAATACATATATTTGTCAAAATTCTTCATCTCTCCCAAGTTTTATTCGACTAGTAGTTGTTCTGAAATGTTTATATCTTGCCTACATTTTACTCCCTCCTTTGTTTAATATTAGTTTGAGTTTATTTTATTTTTACATGGACAGTGCACATTAATCAACGTTTCAGTAAAAGTGCTGGTTTTAGCCAGCTGGCTAATTTTCAACCGCAGTCCCTGGGCAGGTTATTAAAAACAATTACAATATAGCAACATAGGACAAGCAAGACATAGCAACATAGGACAAGCAAGACATAGCAACATAGGACAAGCAAGACATAGCATACAGACAGAGCAACATAGGACAAGCAAGACATAGCATACAGACAGAGCAACATAGAACAAAAAGCAGCAAGACAAAATTCATAAAAGCAACAAAGTGTTTCCACACCTCACAAGCTACAGACAACAGATAACATGGAAAGTGGCAACACACAGCTAGGGACCATGTTCACCAATCTGATTGACCTTTAGCCATGTCTTCATGCATTTTGTGAAAGTCTGATAGGTGGTGCAGTTATGTCTGGAATACACTGCCATCAGACACACATGGGAAGCTCTCACAGAGAAAACGGATTTACTAAAGGTGCATTTCCTTATTAAGGGAACTATACAGTCACCTCTCATGGCAGACCTTGTGGATCTGCTGCCATATGTTTGGGTTTTCTTTTTAACAAAAATACTGATTGGAGGGGGAGCCAAGCCATTTAGGATCTTGAATACAAGACATGCGTCGGTGTATTGCACAATTTTTTACCAACTCAGGAGCTCATGCTTTCTGAGGATGTAACAGTGATGATGGCTATTGGGCTTCCTATCATGCACTCTGAGAGCCTGTTTGTAGACAGACTGAATAGGTCCTAATGTTGTACAGCAAGCTTGGGCCCAAATAGTCAAGCAGTATGTTAAGTGGGGGAGTATCATAGATTTGAAGTACAGTTTTGCTACCTCTGTAGTCAAACAATTTAATCTCAAGGCATCAGGGGAAAAGTTGAACTTGGACAATTTTGTGATGAGAATCTCATGGTTAACCGTATCAAAAGGCCTCCTTAGGTCCAGAAACACAGCCCCAACAACGCCCCCTTTGTCCATCTTGGACTTCACATTTTCCAGAAGAAAGCAGTTGGCCGGATCTGTGGAGTTTTTCGCTCTGAAGCCAAACTGCATGGAGTGTAATGTGAAGGGACTGTTGAGGTGGGCAATCAGTTGTTCTGCTACACACTTTTCAACAACCTTTGACACCACAGGTAGTATACTAAAACACTGTAGTTACACATAAATTATTAATTTTGGTTGCCTATCCTGACGTGAAGTTTGTTCTTTAGAAAGTATTTCACTCTGATCTGTGCCACAGAAAGTATTTGACTCTAGTGACAAAATTAAGGAAATTAGAAGGGGGGGGTTAGTGTACCATCTGTGTATAAACTCAGCAAAAAAAGAAAACGTCCCTTTTTCAGGACCCTGTCTTGCAAATATAATTCATGGAAATCCAAATAACTTCACAGATCTCCATTGTAAAGGCTTTAAGCACTGTTTCCCATGCTTGTTCAATGGACCATAAAAAATGAATGAACATGCATCTGTGGAATGGTCGTTAAGACACTAACAGCTTAGGCAATTAAGGTCACAGTTATGAAAACTTAGGACACTAAAGAGGCCTTTCTACTGACTCTGAAAACCCCCCAAAAGAAAGATGTCTCCCTGCTCATCTGCGTGACTGTGCCTTAGGTATGCTGCAAGGAGGCATGAGGACTGCAGATGTGGCCTGGGCAATAAATTTCACTGTCCGTACTGTGAGACGCAGGTGATCGTCCTCACAGTGGCAGACCATGTGTAACAACACCTGCACAGGAATGGAACATCCGAACATCACACCTGCGGGACAGGTACAGGATGGCAACAACAACTATCCAAGTTACACCAGGAACGCACAATCCCTCCATCAGTGCTCAGACTGTCCGCAATAGTTTGAGAGAGGCTGGACCGAGGGCTTGTAAGGCCTGTTGTAAGGCAGGTCCTCACCAGACATCACCGGCAACAATGTCGCCTATGGGCACAAACCCACCGTCGCTGGACCAGACAGGACTGCCAAAAAGTGCACGTCACAGTTTTGTCTCACCAGGGGTGATGGTCAGATTCGTGTTAATCGTCGAAGGAATGAGCATTACACCGAGGCCTGTATTCTGGAGCGGGATCGAGTTGGAGGGTCCGTCATGGTCTGGGGCAGTATGACACAGCATCATTGGACTGAGCTTGTTGTCATTGCAGGCAATCTCAATGCTGTGTGTTACAGGGAAGACATCCTCCTCCTCCTTCCTTCCTGCAGGCTCATCCTGACATGACCCTCCAGCATGACAATGCCACCAGTCGTACTGTTCGTGATTTCCTGCAAGACAGGAATGTCAGTGTTCTGCCATGGCCAGCGAAGATCCCGGATCTCAATCCCATTGAGAACGTCTGGGACCTGTTTGATCGGCGGGTGAGGGCTAGGGCCATTCCACCCAGAAATGTCCGGGAACTTATATATAATATAATAATATATGCCATTTAGCAGACGCTTTTATCCAAAGCGACTTACAGTCATGTGTGCATACATTCTACGTATGGGTGGTCCCGGGGATCGAACCCACTACCCTGGCGTTACAAGCGCCATGCTCTACCAACTGAGCTACACTTGCAGGTACCTTGGTGGAAGAGTGGGTAACAACTCACAGCATTTGTAATCCAAGATAGCGTAGCAGTCGGACATCTTGCCGTGTCCCTTGAATATATCGTTTTTTTGAAACATATTTTTCTTCGCATAGCTTTTAAAACATTTTGCTAAACCTCAACTTCGAAATACTCTCCTGCAACCCTCCTCACCCAATGTAGCGCGGATCTGCTTTTTTTCTAAAGTACTTATATTTACTTCGGATCCGGAACCCCTCAACTGAAGCTAGCCAGCTAACTACCAGCAAACCATTGCTAGCGGTCATCAGCTAACCTTTAGCTCGGAAAGCTCTCGCCAGTTCGAACAACGCGACTCTAACCAGAGCATAATGGACCTATTATTTTTATTTAATTTATTTTTTATCCCCGGATTCCCACCGCAAACGGAACATTTTCAGCTGGATCTTCACAACTAGCTATCTAGCTAACCGCAACCCCGGATTATTACTCCTGGCTAGCGTTTCCATCCACTTAGCTTGAAGCTAGCCCAGCCAGAGCTCCTGTGCTACCACCGAAGCATACTCCTGGGCTACAATATCCAGACCCACTACCGGTCGTTCGATGTCACCGCATGAAGAGGCATAAACAGACTCACCCCATCGCGACGTCCCCCAAAGACTAACTTTCTAGCCCTTGCTAACTGCTAGTTGTTTAGCCCCGGTCCGCTAACTGCTACCTTGCTCAGCCCCGGCCTACTAACTGTTAGCTTGTTAGCACAGGCCTGCTAACTGTCTGAATCGCAGAGTCCCCAGCCAGCCCAACCACTCACTGGACCCATATTTACTTCCAATCTCTTTTCGATTTTTAATTCGATTATACCTTCCGGTAACCTGTCTCACCCAATGTGATACGGAATCGCTATTATTTTTAATTTTTAGAACACATTCAAGAACCTCCAGAAGCTAAACAGCTAACTAGCTGCAAGCTATTTAATCATTGTTAGCCACTGCTACTCCTCCTCTGTTCCACGGGTGATGTGGAGGTAAACCTAGGCCCTGCGTGTCCCTAGGCACCCTCATTTGTTGACTTCTGTGATCGAAAAACCCTTGGTTTCATGCATGTCAACATCAGAAGCCTCCTCCCTAAGTTGGTTTTACTCACTGCTTTAGCACACTCTGCTAACCCTGATGTCCTTGCCATGTCTGAATCCTGGCTCAGGAAGGCCACCAAAAATTCTGAGATTTCCATACCCAGCTATAACATTTTCCGTCAAGATAGAACCGCCAAAGGGGGAGGAGTTAGCCTGCAAAGTAATGTCATACTTTCCAGGTCCATAGCCAAACAGTTCGAACTACTAATTTAAAAAATGACTCTCTCCAGAAATAAGTCTCTTACTGTTGCCGCCTGCTACCGACCCCCCTCAGCTCCCAGCTGTGCCCTGGACACCATTTGTGAATTGATTGCCCCCCATCTAGCTTCAGAGTTTGTTCTGTTAGGTGACCTAAACTGGGATATGCTTAACACCCCGGCAGTCCTACAATCTAAGCTAGATGCCCTCAATCTCACACAAATCATCAAGGAACCCACCAGGTACAACCCTAAATCTGTAAACAAGTGACCTGATAGATGTCATCCTGACCAACTGGCCCTCCAAATACACCTCCGCTGTCTTCAACCAGGATCTCAGGGATCACTGCCTCATTGCCTGTATCCGCTACGGAGCCGCAGGCAAACGACAACCCCTCACCACTAGCAAACGCTACCTTAAACACTTCTGTGAGCAGGCCTTTCTAATCGACCTGGCCCGGGTATCCTGGAAGGACATTGACCTCATCCCGTCAGTTGAGGATGCCTGGTCATTCTTTAAAAGTAACTTCCTCACCATCTTAGATAAGCATGCTCCGTTCAAAAAATGCAGAACTAAGAACAGATATAGCCCTTGGTTCACTCCAGACCTGACTGCCCTCGACAAGCACAAAAACTGTGCCGGACTGCAATAGCATCGAATAGTCCCCGCGATATGCAACTGTTCAGGGAAGTCAGGAACCAATACACGCAGTCAGTCAGGAAAGCTAAGGCCAGCTTCTTCAGGCAGAAGTTTGCATCCTGTAGCTCCAACTCCAAAAAGTTCTGGGACACTGTGAAGTCCATGGAGAACAAGAGCACCTCCTCCCAGCTGCCCACTGCACTGAGGCTAGGTAACACGGTCACCACCAATAAACCCATGATTATCGAAAACTTCAACAAGCATTTCTCAACGGCTGGCCATGCCTTCCGCCTGGCTACTCCAACCTCGGCCAACAGCTCCGCCCCCCCGCAACTTCTCGCCTAAGCCTCTCCAGGTTCTCCTTTACCCAAATCCAGATAGCAGATGTTCTGAAAGAGCTGCAAAACCTGGACCCGTACAAATCAGCTGGGCTTGACAATCTGGACCCTCTATTTCTGAAACTATCCGCTGCCATTGTCGCAACCCCTATTACCAGCCTGTTCAACCTCTCTTTCACATCGTCTGAGATCCCCAAGGATTGGAAAGCTGCTGCAGTCATCCCCCTCTTCAAAGGGGGAGACACCCTGGACCCAAACTGTTACAGACCTATATCCATCCTGCCCTGCCTATCTAAGGTCTTCGAAAGCCAAGTCAACAAACAGGTCACTGACCATCTCGAATCCCACCTTCTCCGCTGTGCAATCTGGTCTCCGAGCCGGTCACGGGTGCACCTCAGCCACACTCAAGGTACTAAACGATATCATAACCGCCATCGATAAAAGACAGTACTGTGCAGCAGTCTTCATCGACCTTGCCAAGGCATTCGACTCTGTCAATCACCATATTCTTATCGGCAGACTCAGTAGCCTTGGTTTTTCGGATGACTGCCTTGCCTGGTTCACCAATTACTTTGCAGACAGAGTTCAGTGTGTCAAATCGGAGGGCATGCTGTCCGGTCCTCTGGCAGTCTCTATGGGGGTGCCACAGGGTTAAATTCTCGGGCCGACTCTTTTCTCTGTATATATCAATGATGTTGCTCTTGCTGCGGGCGATTCCCTGATCCACCTCTACGCAGACGACACCATTCTATATACTTTCGGCCCGTCATTGGACACTGTGCTATCTAACCTCCAAACGAGCTTCAATGCCATACAACACTCCTTCCGTGGCCTCCAACTACTCTTAAACGCTAGTAAAACCAAATGCATGCTTTTCAACCGATCGCTGCCTGCACCCGCATGCCCGACTAGCATCACCACCCTGGATGGTTCCGACCTTGAATATGTGGACATCTATAAGTACCTAGGTGTCTGGCTAGACTGCAAACTCTCCTTCCAGACTCATATCAAACATCTCCAATCGAAAATCAAATCAAGAGTCTGTTTTCTATTCCGCAACAAAGCCTCCTTCACTCACGCCGCCAAACTTACCCTAGTAAAACTAACTATCCTACCGATCCTCGACTTCGGCGATGTCATCTACAAAATTGCTTCCAACACTCTACTCAGCAAACTGGATGCAATTTATCACAGTGCCATCCGTTTTGTCACTAAAGCACCTTATTCCACCCTCCACTGCGACCTGTATGCTCTAGTCGGCTGGCCCTCGCTACATATTCGTCGCCAGACCCACTGGCTCCAGGTCATCTACAAGTCCATGCTAGGTAAAGCTCCGCCTTATCTCAGTTCACTGGTCACGATGGCAACACCCACCCGTAACACGCGCTCCAGCAGGTGCATCTCACTGATCATCTCTAAAGCCAACACCTCATTTGGCCGCCTTTCGTTCCAGTTCTCTGCTGCCTGTGACTGGAACGAATTGCAAAAATCGCTGAAGTTGGAGACTTATCTCCCTCACCAACTTCAAACATCTGCTATCTGAGCAGCTAACCGATCGCTGCCGCTGTACATAGTCTATCGGTAAATAGCCCACCCATTTTTACCTACCTCATCCCCATACTGTTTTTATTTATTTTATTTTATGCTCTTTTGCACACCAACATCTCTACCTGTACATGACCATCTGATCATTTATCACTCCAGTGTTAATCTGCAAAATTGTAATTATTCGCCTACCTCCTCATGCCTTTTGCACACAATGTATATAGACTCTCCTTTTTTCTACTGTATTATTGACTTGTTAATTGTTTACTCCATGTGTAACTCTGTGTTGTCTGTTCACACTGCTATGCTTTATCTTGGCCAGGTCGCAGTTTCAAATGAGAACTTGTTCTCAACTAGCCTACCTGGTTAAATAAAGGTGAAATAAAAAAAGAACTGGAAAATCTGGTGCAGTCCATGAGGAGGAGATGCACTGCTGTACTTAATGCAGCTGGTGGCCACTTTCGATTTTGACCAAGCCCCCTTTGTTCAGGGACACATTATTCAATTTCTGTTACTCACATGTCTGTGGAACTTGTTCAGTTTATGTCTCAGTTGTTGAATCTTGTTTTGTTCATACAAATATTTACACATGTTAAGTTGCCTGAAAATAAACGCAGTTGACACTGAAAGGCCGTTTCTTTTTTTGCTGAGTTTAGCCCCGCTATTGTTATTTACTGCTGCTCTTTAATTATTTGTAATTCTTATCTCTTACTTTTTCAGGATTTTCTTAAAACTGCATTGCTGGTTAAGGGTTTGTAAGTAAAGTAAGCACTTCACTGTACATCTGTTGTATTTGGCACGTGACAAATTACATTTGATTTGATTTTAAGAGCCATCCACATTGCAATAAGAGTATTCTTCCATGTACTTAGCTATGCCAACAGCAGTTATTCAATTCCCAGTTTCTCTCCCTATGATTTTTACTTCTTAGGTGTGGGTGCTGTTTAGATAAGGGTGTGATGTCTGTACAAAAACAAAACAGGTTATTTTAAGTCACCCATATAGAAAATGTTTTGAACAATTAAACACCCTATAACCCATTTACTCATGTATCAATCTGATTGATGGATTGTCTCAGCCTCCAGTATTTATGCTGCAGTAGTTTGTGTCGGGGGGCTAGGGTCAGTTTGTTATATCTGGAGTACTTCTCCTGCCCTATTTGGTGTCCTGTGTGCATTCTCTCCTTCTCTCTTTCTTTCTCTCTCTCGGAGGACCTGAGCCCTAGGACCATGCCCCAGGACTACCTGACATGATGACTCCTTGCTGTCCCCAGTCCACCTGGCCATGCTGCTGCTCCAGTTTCAACTGTTCTGCCTTATTAATATTCGACCATGCTAGTCATTTATGAACATTTGAACATCTTGGCCATGTTCTGTTATAATCTCCACCCGGCACAGCCAGAAGAGGACTGGCCACCACACATAGCCTGGTTCCTCTCTAGGTTTCTTTCTAGGTTTTGGCCTTTCTAGGGAGTTTTTCCTAGCCACCGTGCTTCTACACCTGCATTGCTTGCTGTTTGGGGTTTTAGGCTGGGTTTCTGTACAGCACTTTGAGATATAAGCTGATGTACGAAGGGCTATATAAATAAATTTGATTTGTGCAGTAAGCAGGCTCAGGTGTATAGCTGTGGCTCCTTCCACCTTCAAAGAATAGGCCAGAGGACCGACCATGGAGAATACTCCTTCCGGCGCCGACAGAGATCGCCGCCTCGCTTCGCGTTGCGTTATTTTTTTTACGTGTTATTTCTTACATTGGTACCCCAGGTCATCTTAGGTTTCATTACATACAGTCGAGAAGAACTACTGAATATAAGAGCAGCATCAACTCACCATCAGTACGACCAAGAATATGACTTTCGCAAAGCGGATCCTGTGTTCTGCCTTTCACCCAGGACAACGGAATGGATCCCAGCCGGCGACCCAAAACAACGACTTCGTAAAAGAGGGAAACGAAGCGGTCTTCTGGTCAGACTCCGGAGTTATAGAACTAATGGAGTGTCTTACTGTTCTTCGTGGTTGGTCATCTTGCCTATTATTTGAAGGTGGTAGGAGCCACAGTTATACACCTGAGCCTGCTTACTGCACAACACAATTCATCAATCAGATTGACACATGAGTAAATGGGTTATAGGGTGTCTAATTGTTCAAAACATTTTCTATATGGGTGACTTAAAATAGCCTGTTTTGTTTTTGTACAGACATTACAGACATCTGCTACAGACCTATATCTATCCTACCCTGCCTTTCTAAGGTCTTCGAAAGCCAAGTCAACAAACAGATTACCGACCATTTCGAATCCCACCGTACCTTCTCCGCTATGCAATCTGGTTTCAGAGCTGGTCATGGGTGCACCTCAGTCACGCTCAAGGTCCTAAACAATATCATAACTGCCATCGATAAGAGACATTACTGTGCAGCAGTATTCATCGACCTGGCCAAGGCTTTCGACTCTGTCAATCACCACATTCTTATCGGCTGACTCAACAGCCTTGGATTCTCAAATGACTGCCTCGCCTGGTTCACCAACTACTTCTCTGACAGAGTTCAGTGTGTCAAATCGGAGGGACTGTTGTCCGGACCTCTGACAGTCTCTATGGGTGTGCCACAGGGTTCAACCCTCGAGCCGACTCTCTTCTCTGTATACATCAATGATGTCGCTCTTGCTGCTGGTGATTCTCTGATCCACCTCTACGCAGGCGACACCATTCTGTATACTTCTGGCCCTTTGGACACTGTGTTAACTAACCTCCAGACGAGCTTCAATGCCATACAACTCTCCTTCCGTAGCCTCCAACTGCTCTTAAATGCTAGTAAAACTAAATGCATGCTCTCCAACCGATCGCTGCCCACACCTGCCCGCCCGTCCAGTATTACTACTCTGGACAGTTCTGACTTAGAATATGTGTGCAACTACAAATACCTAGGTGTCTGGTTAGACTGTAAACTCTCTTTCCAGACTCACATTAAGCATCTCCAATCCAAAATGAAATCTAGAATCGGCTTCCTATTTCGCAACAAAGCATCCTTCACTCATGCAGCCAAACATACCCTCGTAAAACTGACCATCCTACCAATCCTCGTCTTTGGCGATGTCATTTACAAAATAGCCCCCAACACTCTACTCAACAAATTGGATGCAGTCTATCACAGTGCCATCCATTTTGTCACCAAATCCCCATATACTACCCACCACTGCGACCTGTACACTCTCGTTGGCTAGTCCTTGCTTCATACTCGTCGCCAAACCCACTGGATTCAAGTCCTCTATAAGTCTCTGATAGGTAATGCCCTGCCTTATCTCAGTTCACTGGTCGCCATAGCTGCACGTGCTCCAGCAGATATATCTCTCTTGTCACCCCCAAAGCCAATTCCTCCTTTGGTCACATTTCCTTCCAGTTCTCTGCTGCTGGAGACTCTTACCTCCCTCACTAGCTTTCAGCACCAGCTGTCTGAGCAGCTCACATATCACTGCACCTGTACATAGCCAATCTGTAAATAGCCGATCCAACTACCTCATCCCCATACTGTATTTATTTATCTTGCTCCTTTGCACCCCTCTCTCTCTACTTGCACATTCATCTTCTGCACATGAATCACTCTCGTGTCTAATTGGTATAATGTAATTACTTCACCACCACAACCTATTTATTGCCTTTCCTCCCTTTTCTTACCTCATTTGCACACACTGTATATAGATTTTCTTCAACTGTATTATTGACTGTATGTTTGTTTACTCCATGTGTAACTACATGTGTGTTGTTGTTTGTGTCGAACTGCTTTGCATTATTCTTGGCCAGGTTGCAGTTGTAAATTAAAACTTGTTCTCAACTTGCCTAACTGGCTAAATAAAGGTGAAAATATATATATATATATTAAAATCACCCTTACCTAAAAAGCACCCTCACCTGAGAAGTAGAAATCATGGGGAGAGAAACTGGGAATTGAATAACTGCAGTTGAAATAGCAGTTGATGGCTCTTAAATAAGCCTTTGGTTGTGCATAGTGTAGTCTATGGTGTTGCCAGAGAACAGCACCCTGTTCGAAGAAGTAGGAGTTGAAGATCTTCCGCACACAGATTGCCTCTCTTGCTGTGTTGTTGGTCCCCATCCTTGAACCCTCCTGCAGAGCAGCAGACTTCTCCTCTGGCACACGGCAGCGACCTGCAGATCCCCTCCTGGTCCTCGTGTCCATCCTCATGAAGTTATGCAGGACACCGGTAGGGTTCACACACATGAATTCCTCCAGGAGGCAGTCCCAGATGGCCCTGGTTACACAACCTTGCAGTGCCCTACACGTTAACTGTAGCCAATCGTTTAGAAGGAATCTCCAGCTACAAGGTATCTGTAGGAATATGGAACACAATGTAATTATTAGACTGTTACATCACCAGGTGGATTACTAAAGTATAATATACCTGATAACAAATCATGATCACATTGGATTGATAGATGCATGTGTACACACATATGTGCATGTGTAGCATGTGACAATAACAGGATTGTATCAAGGATGGCATCACAAATGAATACATAAAGCTTGATGATGACTTGATCATTTGAATCAGCTGTGCAGTGCGAAGGCAAAACAAAAATGTGCTCCTCTGAGTCCCCAGGACTGAGAACCACTGCTCTTCATTGGGACCTCTTCATATGTAGACTGGCTTTCACAGCTATCTTAATCTGAGGACAGAAAACCTTACAAGAAACAGACTTCATAATACTCAAATTACACAAGACTGATTATTATTACTTATTATTATGTTACTATTATCTCCCTCCTCACTTCTACACAAAAGTATCTGCCCTATCCAGAATAGCTTACTCTCTTACTGACAGTTGGGGCTGCAAACATTATCCTTTCACCCTCCTCCATGGCTGTTAGCTAGATACCTACAAATGCATTTGGAGGTGTTTTTTACAGTGATAAATACATCAAGATAGCTAATATTAAGTTAGGTAGCTGGTGATATTTAATGAACTTAGTCAGCTATCTATGCAGTATGTAAAGTTGGCTAGATAGATAGCCACTTAGCAGCTCATTTGAGTTAGTCTGCACTGTAGCTAGTTAGCTAATAATACATTGTTTTTCTCACATTTTCTAAATGTATTGACTTACTTGAATAGGTTCACCCAGCCATGTGGACGACTGGAAACAGGGCAGCAAAGTTTGTTTGTCAACAGAGCGTTTTAGAGAATATTACTATTGAACCATGTACCCATTTAATAACCCGACCTTCATACAAACTCGCTCTGCTGAATTCTTGACGCACAATCGAACCGCTGCCTTATGTGAACATTCCCCTTCAGTCGCCAGATGCTTTTGAGAAGTTACTTATCCACCCAATGTTCAAAAGCTTTTAAAACTCAGAAGCAAAACTTGGAAAATATGGATGGATACAACTCCCCTCAATGCTCGTGTTGTATTATCATAATTCATGTGCCCCTCTAGAAATCCCTGTATAAGCATGTTTCTGCTAGCTGATACATCATATTACTGTCCTGCTAATGTGCCTGGACCTTGTAGGCTAAACTGCTGATTAAAAAAACAAACACAACTGATCTAAATGGGTTCCCAGTCACGCAGGCTAGATGCACTTATTTTGAAGTGATGAATATTCATCACGCCAGGCTTTTGAGTGGTTATTCAAATAACATAGGCTATTCACAGCAGTTTAAACTGAAACAATGGAGTAGCTTTCGGAGCTGCACAAGTCCCCCTGACCCCAGGGTGCAATCCTGGGCCGGGCTCAATGTGGGCGGAGTCAAACTGTTGGCCCCGCCCACTTTTTTTGACCATCTGAATTTTGACAGTCACACTGAACTCAGTCACACACTGAACACACTCACACACTGAACACAAACAGAACACAAACTCACTGAACACAGTCACACACTGAACACAAACACACTGAACACAAACTGAACAAACACACACTGAACACAGTCACACACTGAACACAAACACACTGAACACAAACTGAACAAACACACACTGAACACAGTCACACACTGAACAAACACACACTGAACACAAACACACTGAACACAAACTGAACAAACACACACTGAACACAAACACACTGAACACAAACTGAACAAACACACACTGAACACAAACACACTGAACACAAACTGAACAAACACACACTGAACACAAACTGAACAAACACACACTGAACACAAACACACTGAACACAAACTGAACAAACACACACTGAACACAAACTGAACAAACACACACTGAACACAAACACACTGAACACAAACTGAACAAACACACACTGAACACAAACTTAACAAACACACACTGAATACAGTCACACTGAACACAAACACACACTGAATACAAATACACACTGAACACAAACGAAACACAAACACACACTGAACACAGTCACACACTGAACACAGTCACACACTGAACACAAACTAAACAAACACACACTGAATACAAACACACACTGAACACAAACTTAACAAACACACACTGAATACAGTCACATTGAACACAAACACACACTGAATACAAATACACACTGAACACAAACGAAACACAAACACACACTGAATACAGTCACACACTGAACACAAGTACACATTGAATACAGACATATTTCATTTTTGAAGAGTGTAAGAAATATTATATAAAGCGGCACCAGCAGATGTGTTGCAACACTTTTTGCTTCATGCTATATTTGAGACAAGCTACTGATATTGTTGCAGTGAACAACATATTTGTGTATGTACTGTTAAAATTGTGTTGATAAATATTATAACTATGTAATTATATAATTTCATTGAGCTTACACACACACACACACACACACACACACACACACACACACACACACACACACACACACACACACACACACACACACACACACACACACACACACACACACACACACACACACACACACACACACACACACACTTACTACCTGTCCTGATTTATAATGCTATTTACTTTCCTCATGAGAATGGAGACAGACTATACTATATAGATATACTGACAAGCTCAATGTGCAATCTTTACTAAACAACACAATTAACAACTGAAACAATTAACACAACAAAAACAAGGTTTGACCACTCATCAAAAATGGCTTGACTCCTGCTCTTCAGAAGAGGCAAAGACAGCAATGTTCTTGTTGTCAACTGCCTCCACATAGAACATCTCATAATCTCTCTGTAACATGAATGGTTCCTTGAGGAGAATATTTTCCTCTTCATCCAGGCCATCATACAACCATAGTTCTTTAAGGGTTGTAATGCAATCTTCCCTGTAGATACCAATTACACCTGGGAGGGAAACAGTGTGCCTTTAAATGTTTGTTGCATCTAGGGTGTCCCTTAGAAGGACATCTGCTTCCTCCTTGAAGAAAAAGGAAGAATATATATTAAGAGTAGTGCCTCATTGGATGATCAAGACAAACTTACACCCCACTTTCACAATACCACCATGCAAACAAAAGATACTATCACTAAAGGGGTTTTCAGTGATATCTATAACTACTCAACAAGTCATCACAACTATTATATCTCACCATGCTACAAGCCTTCAGCATTACACACAGTAGACTACATACCCAGTTCACCATGCTACAAGCCTTCAGCATTACACACAGTAGACTACATACCCAGTTCACCATGCTACAAGCCTTCAGCATTACACACAGTAGACTACATACCCAGTTCACCATGCTACAAGCCTTCAGCATTACACACAGTAGACTACATACCCAGTTCACCATGCTACAAGCCTTCAGCATTACACACAGTAGACTACATACCCAGTTCACCATGCTACAAGCCTTCAGCATTACACACAGTAGACTACATAGCCAGTTCACCATGCTACAAGCCTTCAGCATTACACACAGTAGACTACATACCCAGTTCACCATGCTACAAGCCTTCAGCATTACACACAGTAGACTACATACCCAGTTCACCATGCTACAAGCCTTCAGCATTACACACAGTAGACTACATACCCAGTTCACCATGCTTCAGCCTTACACACTGTAGACAACATACCCAGTTCACCATGCTACAAGCCTTCAGCATTACACACAGTAGACTACATACCCAGTTCACCATGCTACAAGCCTTCAGCATTACCCACTGTAGACAACATACCCAGTTCACCATGCTACAAGCCTTCAGCATTACACACAGTAGACAACATACCCAGTTCACAGCTCCCAGTTCGCTGTGCATGCTGATGTGACATGCTGGGACTTCTTGGGGGGGGGGCATCTTCTGCATCATCCTGAAATATATTGGAGCGGAGAGTTAAGTCTTTAAACATTGGTTTTAGACTATACCACTCATCATATGAGGGTGGGGGTTAAGTCTTTAAACATTGGTTTTAGACTATACCACTCATCATATGAGGGTGGGGGTTAAGTCTTTAAACATTGGTTTTAGACTATACCACTCATCATATGAGGGTGGGGGTTAAGTCTTTAAACATTGGTTTTAGACTATACCACTCATCATAGGAGGGTGGGGGTTAAGTCTTTAAACATTGGTTTTAGACTATACCACTCATCATATGAGGGTGGGGGGTTAAGTCTTTAAACATTGGTTTTAGACTATACCACTCATCATATGAGGGTGGGGGTTAAGTCTTTAAACATTGGTTTTAGACTATACCACTCATCATATGAGGGTGGGGGTTAAGTCTTTAAACATTGGTTTAAGACTATACCACTCATCATATGAGGGTGGGGGGTTAAGTCTTTAAACATTGGTTTAAGACTATACCACTCATCATATGAGGGTGGGGGGGTTAAGTCTTTAAACATTGGTTTTAGACTATACCACTCATCATAGGAGGGTGGGGGGTTAAGTCTTTAAACATTGGTTTAAGACTATACCACTCATCATATGAGGGTGGGGGTTAAGTCTTTAAACATTGGTTTTAGACTATACCACTCATCATATGAGGGTGGGGGGTTAAGTCTTTAAACATTGGTTTAAGACTATACCACTCATCATATGAGGGTGGGGGGTTAAGTCTTTAAACATTGGTTTTAGACTATACCACTCATCATATGAGGGTGTGGTGGGGGGTTAAGTCTTTAAACATTGGTTTAAGACTATACCACTCATCATATGAGGGTGGGGGGTTAAGTCTTTAAACATTGGTTTAAGACTATACCACTCATCATATGAGGGTGGGGGGTTAAGTCTTTAAACATTGGTTTTAGACTATACCACTCATCATAGGAGGGTGGGGGGTTAAGTCTTTAAACATTGGTTTAAGACTATACCACTCATCATATGAGGGTGGGGGGGTTAAGTCTTTAAACATTGGTTTTAGACTATACCACTCATCATATGAGGGTGGGGGGTTAAGTCTTTAAACATTGGTTTAAGACTATACCACTCATCATATGAGGGTGGGGGGTTAAGTCTTTAAACATTGGTTTTAGACTATACCACTCATCATATGAGGGTGTGGTGGGGGGTTAAGTCTTTAAACATTGGTTTAAGACTATACCACTCATCATATGAGGGTGGGGGGTTAAGTCTTTAAACATTGGTTTTAGACTATACCACTCATCATATGAGGGTGGGGGTTAAGTCTTTAAACATTGGTTTTAGACTATACCACTCATCATATGAGGGTGTGGTGGGGGGTTAAGTCTTTAAACATTGGTTTAAGACTATACCACTCATCATATGAGGGTGGGGGTTAAGTCTTTAAACATTGGTTTTAGACTATACCACTCATCATATGAGGGTGGGGGTTAAGTCTTTAAACATTGGTTTTAGACTATACCACTCATCATATGAGGGTGGGGGGTTAAGTCTTTAAACATTGGTTTTAGACTATACCACTCATCATATGAGGGTGGGGGGTTAAGTCTTTAAACATTGGTTTAAGACTATACCACTCATCATATGAGGGTGGGGGGTTAAGTCTTTAAACATTGGTTTTAGACTATACCACTCATCATATGAGGGTGGGGGTTAAGTCTTTAAACATTGGTTTTAGACTATACCACTCATCATATGAGGGTGGGGGGTTAAGTCTTTAAACATTGGTTTTAGACTATACCACTCATCATATGAGGGTGGGGGGTTAAGTCTTTAAACATTGGTTTTAGACTATACCACTCATCATATGAGGGTGGGGGGTTAAGTCTTTAAACATTGGTTTTAGACTATACCACTCATCACATGAGGGTGGGGGGTTAAGTCTTTAAACATTGGTTTAAGACTATACCACTCATCATATGAGGGTGGGGGGGTTAAGTCTTTAAACATTGGTTTTAGACTATACCACTCATCATATGAGGGTGGGGGGGTTAAGTCTTTAAACATTGGTTTTAGACTATACCACTCATCATATGAGGGTGGGGGGTTAAGTCTTTAAACATTGGTTTTAGACTATACCACTCATCATATGAGGGTGGGGGGTTAAGTCTTTAAACATTGGTTTAAGACTATACCACTCATCATATGAGGGTGGGGGGTTAAGTCTTTAAACATTGGTTTTAGACTATACCACTCATCATATGAGGGTGGGGGGTTAAGTCTTTAAACATTGGTTTTAGACTATACCACTCATCATATGAGGGTGGGGGGTTAAGTCTTTAAACATTGGTTTTAGACTATACCACTCATCATATGAGGGTGGGGGGTTAAGTCTTTAAACATTTGTTTTAGACTATACCACTCATCATATGAGGGTGGGGGGTTAAGTCTTTAAACATTGGTTTTAGACTATACCACTCATCATAGGAGGGTGGGGGGTTAAGTCTTTAAACATTGGTTTTAGACTATACCACTCATCATATGAGGGTGGGGGGTTAAGTCTTTAAACATTGGTTTTAGACTATACCACTCATCATATGAGGGCGGGGGGTTAAGTCTTTAAACATTGGTTTAAGACTATACCACTCATCATATGAGGGTGGGGGGTTAAGTCTTTAAACATTGGTTTTAGACTGTACCACTCATCATATGAGGGTGGGGGGTTAAGTCTTTAAACATTGGTTTTAGACTATACCACTCATCATATGAGGGTGGGGGTTAAGTCTTTAAACATTGGTTTTAGACTATACCACTCATCATATGAGGGTGGGGGGTTAAGTCTTTAAACATTGGTTTTAGACTATACCACTCATCATATGAGGGTGGGGGTTAAGTCTTTAAACATTGGTTTTAGACTATACCACTCATCATATGAGGGTGGGGGGTTAAGTCTTTAAACATTGGTTTAAGACTATACCACTCATCATAGGAGGGTGGGGGTTAAGTCTTTAAACATTGGTTTTAGACTATACCACTCATCATAGGAGGGTGGGGGTTAAGTCTTTAAACATTGGTTTTAGACTATACCACTCATCATAGGAGGGTGGGGGTTAAGTCTTTAAACATTGGTTTTAGACTATACCACTCAGCATATGAGGGTGGGGGTGTTAAGTCTTTAAACATTGGTTTTAGACTATACCACTCATCATATGAGGGTGGGGGGTTAAGTCTTTAAACATTGGTTTTAGACTATACCACTCATCATAGGAGGGTGGGGGTTAAGTCTTTAAACATTGGTTTTAGACTATACCACTCATCATAGGAGGGTGGGGGTTAAGTCTTTAAACATTGGTTTTAGACTATACCACTCATCATAGGAGGGTGGGGGTTAAGTCTTTAAACATTGGTTTTAGACTATACCACTCATCATATGAGGGTGGGGGGTTAAGTCTTTAAACATTGGTTTTAGACTATACCACTCATCATATGAGGGTGGGGGGGTTAAGTCTTTAAACATTGGTTTAAGACTATACCACTCATCATAGGAGGGTGGGGGGTTAAGTCTTTAAACATTGGTTTAAGACTATACCACTCATCATATGAGGGTGGGGGTTAAGTCTTTAAACATTGGTTTTAGACTATACCACTCATCATATGAGGGTGGGGGTTAAGTCTTTAAACATTGGTTTTAGACTATACCACTCATCATATGAGGGTGGGGGGTTAAGTCTTTAAACATTGGTTTTAGACTATACCACTCATCATATGAGGGTGGGGGGTTAAGTCTTTAAACATTGGTTTTAGACTATACCACTCATCATATGAGGGTGGGGGGTTAAGTCTTTAAACATTGGTTTAAGACTATACCACTCATCATAGGAGGGTGGGGGGTTAAGTCTTTAAACATTGGTTTTAGACTATACCACTCATCATAGGAGGGTGGGGGGGTTAAGTCTTTAAACATTGGTTTTAGACTATACCACTCATCATATGAGGGTGGGGGGGTTAAGTCTTTAAACATTGGTTTTAGACTATACCACTCATCATATGAGGGTGGGGGGGTTAAGTCTTTAAACATTGGTTTTAGACTATACATTTACATTACATTTAAGTCATTTAGCAGACGCTCTTATCCAGAGCGACTTACAAATTGGTGCATTCACCTTATGACATCCAGTGGGACAGTCACTTAACAATAGTGCATCTAAAACTTAGGGGGGGTGGGGTGAGAGGGATTACTTAACCTATCCTAGGTATTCCTTAAAGAGGTGGGGTTTCAGGTGTCTCCGGAAGGTGGTGATTGACTCCGCTGTCCTGGCGTCGTGAGGGAGTTTGTTCCACCATTGGGGGGCCAGGGCAGCGAACAGTTTTGACTGGGCTGAGCGGGAGCTGTACTTCCTCAGTGGTAGGGAGGCGAGCAGGCCAGAGGTGGATGAACGCAGTGCCCTTGTTTGGGTGTAGGGCCTGATCAGAGCCTGGAGGTACTGAGGTGCCGTTCCCCTCACAGCTCCGTAGGCAAGCACCATGGTCTTGTAGCGGATGCGAGCTTCAACTGGAAGCCAGTGGAGAGAACGGAGCAGCGGGGTGACGTGAGAGAACTTGGGAAGGTTGAACACCAGACGGGCTGCGGCGTTCTGGATGAGTTGAAGGGGTTTAATGGCACAGGCAGGGAGCCCAGCCAACAGCGAGTTGCAGTAATCCAGACGGGAGATGACAAGTGCCTGGATTAGGACCTGCGCCGCTTCCTGTGTGAGGCAGGGTCGTACTCTGCGGATGTTGTAGAGCATGAACCTACAGGAACGGGCCACCGCCTTGATGTTAGTTGAGAACGACAGGGTGTTGTCCAGGATCACACCAAGGTTCTTGGCGCTCTGGGAGGAGGACACAGTGGAGTTGTCAACCGTGATGGCGAGATCATGGAACGGGCAGTCCTTCCCGGGAGGAAGAGCAGCTCCGTCTTGCCGAGGTTCAGCTTGAGGTGGTGATCCGTCATCCACACTGATATGTCTGCCAGACATGCAGAGATGCGATTCGCCACCTGGTCATCAGAAGGGGGAAAGGAGAAGATTAATTGTGTGTCGTCTGCATAGCAATGATAAGAGAGACCATGTGAGGTTATGACAGAGCCAAGTGACTTGGTGTATAGCGAGAATAGGAGAGGGCCAAGAACAGAGCCCTGGGGGACACCAGTGGTGAGAGCGCGTGGTGAGGAGACAGATTCTCGCCACGCCACCTGGTAGGAGCGACCTGTCAGGTAGGACGCAATCCAAGCGTGGGCCGCGCCGGAGATGCCCAACTCGGAGAGGGTGGAGAGGAGGATCTGATGGTTCACAGTATCGAAGGCAGCCGATAGATCTAGAAGGATGAGAGCAGAGGAGAGAGAGTTAGCTTTAGCAGTGCGGAGCGCCTCCGTGATACAGAGGAGAGCAGTCTCAGTTGAATGACTAGTCTTGAAACCTGACTGATTTGGATCAAGAAGGTCATTCAGAGAGAGATAGCGGGAGAGCTGGCCAAGGACGGCACGTTCAAGAGTTTTGGAGAGAAAAGAAAGAAGGGATACTGGTCTGTAATTGTTGACATCGGAGGGATCGAGTGTAGGTTTTTTCAGAAGGGGTGCAACTCTCGCTCTCTTGAAGACGGAAGGGACGTAGCCAACGGTCAGGGATGAGTTGATGAGCGAGGTGAGGTAAGGGAGAAGGTCTCCGGAAATGGTCTGGAGAAGAGAGGAGGGGATAGGGTCAAGCGGGCAGGTTGTTGGGCGGCCGGCCGTCACAAGACGCGAGATTTCATCTGGAGAGAGAGGGGAGAAAGAGGTCAGAGCATAGGGTAGGGCAGTGTGAGCAGAACCAGCGGTGTCGTTTGACTTAGCAAACGAGGATCGGATGTCGTCGACCTTCTTTTCAAAATGGTTGACGAAGTCATCTGCAGAGAGGGAGGAGGGGGGAGGGGGCGGAGGATTCAGGAGGGAGGAGAAGGTGGCAAAGAGCTTCCTAGGGTTAGAGGCAGAAGCTTGGAATTTAGCGTGGTAGAAAGTGGCTTTAGCAGCAGAGACAGAGGAGGAAAATGTAGAGAGGAGGGAGTGAAAGGATGCCAGGTCCGCAGGGAGGCGAGTTTTCCTCCATTTCCGCTCGGCTGCCCGGAGCCCTGTTCTGTGAGCTCGCAATGAGTCATCGAGCCACGGAGCGGGAGGGGAGGACCGAGCCGGCCTGGAGGATAGGGGACATAGAGAGTCAAGGGATGCAGAGAGGGAGGAGAGGAGGGTTGAGGAGGCAGAATCAGGAGATAGGTGGGAGAAGGTTTGAGCGGAGGGAAGAGATGATAGGATGGAAGAGGAGAGAGTAGCGGGGGAGAGAGAGCGAAGGTTGGGACGGCGCGATACCATCCGAGTAGGGGCAGTGTGGGAGGTGTTGGATGAGAGCGAGAGGGAAAAGGATACAAGGCAGTGGTCGGAGACTTGGAGGGGAGTTGCAATGAGGTTAGTGGAAGAACAGCATCTAGTAAAGATGAGGTCGAGCGTATTGCCTGCCTTGTGAGTAGGGGGGAAGGTGAGAGGGTGAGGTCAAAAGAGGAGAGGAGTGGAAAGAAGGAGGCAGAGAGGAAAGAGTCAAAGGTAGACGTGGGGAGGTTAAAGTCGCCCAGAACTGTGAGAGGTGAGCCGTCCTCAGGAAAGGAGCTTATCAAGGCATCAAGCTCATTGATGAACTCTCCGAGGAACCTGGAGGGCGATAAATGATAAGGATGTTAAGCTTGAAAGGGCTAGTGACTGTGACAGCATGGAATTCAAAGGAGGCGATAGACAGATGGGTAAGGGGAGAAAGAGAGAATGACCACTTGGGAGAGATGAGGATCCCGGTGCCACCACCCCGCTGACCAGACGCTCTCGGGGTGTGCGAGAACACGTGGGCGGACGAAGAGAGAGCAGTAGGAGTAGCAGTGTTGTCTGTGGTGATCCATGTTTCCGTCAGGGCCAAGAAGTCGAGGGACTGGAGGGAGGCATGGGCTGAGATGAACTCTGCCTTGTTGACCGCAGATTGGCAGTTCCAGAGGCTACCGGAGACCTGGAACTCCACGTGGGTCGTGCGCGCTGGGACCACCAGAGTAGGGTGGCCGCGGCCACGCGGTGAGGAGCGTTTGTATGGTCTGTGCAGAGAGGAGAGAACAGGGATAAACCGACACATAGTTGACAGGCTACAGAAGAGGCTACGCTAATGCAAAGGAGATTGGAATGACAAGTGGACTACACGTCTCGAATGTTCAGAAAGTTAAGCTACGTAGCAAGAATCTTATTGACTAAAATGATTAAAATGATACAGTACTGCTGAAGTAGGCCAGCTGGCAGTGGGTGCGTTGTTGACACTACACTAATCAAGTCGTTCCGTTGAGTGTAATAGTTTCTGCAGTGTTGCTATTCGGGGCTAGCAGGCTAGCTAGCAGTGTTGTTTACGTTACGTTGCGTTAAAAGAACGACAATAGATGGCTAGCGAACCTAGAAAATCGCTCTAGACTACACAATTATCTTTGATACAAAGACGGCTATGTAGCTAGCTAAGTAGCTAGCTACGATCAAACAAATCAAACCGTTGTACTGTAATGAAAATGAAGTGAAAATGTGATACAACCTGTGAATGCGACCGGGTAGTTGAGTTCTATACAGAAGACGTTGGCTAGCGTTGGCTAGCTGTTGGCTAGCTAGCAGAGTCACCTACGTTAAGGACGACAAATAGCTGGCTAGCTAACCTCGGTAAATTAAGATAATCACTCTAAGACTACACACTCTAAACCTAAACAACACAATTATCTTGGATACGATGATACGATGATACGAAGACAGCAAAGACAGCAAAGACAGCTATGTAGCTAGCTGACACTAAACTAATCAAGTCGTTCAGTTGAGTGTAACAGTTTCTCCATCATATGAGGGTGGGGGGGTTAAGTCTTTAAACATTGGTTTAAGACTATACCACTCATCATATGAGGGTGTGGTGGGGGGGTTAAGTCTTTAAACATTGGTTTTAGACTATACCACTCATCATATGAGGGTGTGGTGGGGGGTTAAGTCTTTAAACATTGGTTTAAGACTATACCACTCATCATATGAGGGTGTGGTGGGGGGTTAAGTCTTTAAACATTGGTTTTAGACTATACCACTCATCATATGAGGGTGGGGGGTTAAGTCTTTAAACATTGGTTTTAGACTATACCACTCATCATATGAGGGTGGGGGGTTAAGTCTTTAAACATTGGTTTTAGACTATACCACTCATCATATGAGGGTGGGGGGTTAAGTCTTTAAACATTGGTTTTAGACTATACCACTCATCATATGAGGGTGGGGGTTAAGTCTTTAAACATTGGTTTTAGACTATACCACTCATCATAGGAGGGTGGGGGGTTAAGTCTTTAAACATTGGTTTAAGACTATACCACTCATCATAGGAGGGTGGGGGGTTAAGTCTTTAAACATTGGTTTTAGACTATACCACTCATCATAGGAGGGTGGGGGGTTAAGTCTTTAAACATTGGTTTTAGACTATACCACTCATCATATGAGGGTGGGGGTTAAGTCTTTAAACATTGGTTTTAGACTATACCACTCATCATATGAGGGTGGGGGTTAAGTCTTTAAACATTGGTTTTAGACTATACCACTCATCATATGAGGGTGGGGGTTAAGTCTTTAAACATTGGTTTTAGACTATACCACTCATCATAGGAGGGTGGGGGTTAAGTCTTTAAACATTGGTTTTAGACTATACCACTCATCATATGAGGGTGGGGGGTTAAGTCTTTAAACATTGGTTTTAGACTATACCACTCATCATATGAGGGTGGGGGGTTAAGTCTTTAAACATTGGTTTTAGACTATACCACTCATCATATGAGGGTGGGGGGTTAAGTCTTTAAACATTGGTTTTAGACTATACCACTCATCATATGAGGGTGGGGGTTAAGTCTTTAAACATTGGTTTTAGACTATACCACTCATCATATGAGGGTGGGGGGTTAAGTCTTTAAACATTGGTTTTAGACTATACCACTCATCATATGAGGGTGGGGGGTTAAGTCTTTAAACATTGGTTTTAGACTATACCACTCATCATATGAGGGTGGGGGGTTAAGTCTTTAAACATTGGTTTAAGACTATACCACTCATCATAGGAGGGTGGGGGGTTAAGTCTTTAAACATTGGTTTTAGACTATACCACTCATCATATGAGGGTGAGGGGGTTAAGTCTTTAAACATTGGTTTAAGACTATACCACTCATCATATGAGGGTGGGGGGTTAAGTCTTTAAACATTGGTTTTAGACTATACCACTCATCATATGAGGGTGGGGGGTTAAGTCTTTAAACATTGGTTTTAGACTATACCACTCATCATATGAGGGTGGGGGTTAAGTCTTTAAACATTGGTTTAAGACTATACCACTCATCATATGAGGGTGTGGTGGGGGGTTAAGTCTTTAAACATTGGTTTAAGACTATACCACTCATCATATGAGGGTGTGGTGGGGGGTTAAGTCTTTAAACATTGGTTTTAGACTATACCACTCATCATATGAGGGTGTGGTGGGGGGTTAAGTCTTTAAACATTGGTTTTAGACTATACCACTCATCATATGAGGGTGTGGTGGGGGGTTAAGTCTTTAAACATTGGTTTAAGACTATACCACTCATCATATGAGGGTGGGGGGTTAAGTCTTTAAACATTGGTTTTAGACTATACCACTCATCATATGAGGGTGGGGGGTTAAGTCTTTAAACATTGGTTTAAGACTATACCACTCATCATATGAGGGTGGGGGGTTAAGTCTTTAAACATTGGTTTAAGACTATACCACTCATCATATGAGGGTGGGGGTTAAGTCTTTAAACATTGGTTTAAGACTATACCACTCATCATATGAGGGTGGGGGGTTAAGTCTTTAAACATTGGTTTTAGACTATACCACTCATCATATGAGGGTGGGGGGTTAAGTCTTTAAACATTGGTTTTAGACTATACCACTCATCATATGAGGGTGGGGGGTTAAGTCTTTAAACATTGGTTTTAGACTATACCACTCATCATATGAGGGTGGGGGTTAAGTCTTTAAACATTGGTTTTAGACTATACCACTCATCATATGAGGGTGGGGGGTTAAGTCTTTAAACATTGGTTTTAGACTATACCACTCATCATATGAGGGTGGGGGTTAAGTCTTTAAACATTGGTTTTAGACTATACCACTCATCATATGAGGGTGTGGTGGGGGGTTAAGTCTTTAAACATTGGTTTAAGACTATACCACTCATCATAGGAGGGTGGGGGGTTAAGTCTTTAAACATTGGTTTTAGACTATACCACTCATCATAGGAGGGTGGGGGTTAAGTCTTTAAACATTGGTTTTAGACTATACCACTCATCATATGAGGGTGGGGGGTTAAGTCTTTAAACATTGGTTTTAGACTATACCACTCATCATATGAGGGTGGGGGTTAAGTCTTTAAACATTGGTTTTAGACTATACCACTCATCATATGAGGGTGTGGTGGGGGTTAAGTCTTTAAACATTGGTTTAAGACTATACCACTCATCATATGAGGGTGGGGGGTTAAGTCTTTAAACATTGGTTTTAGACTATACCACTCATCATATGAGGGTGGGGGTTAAGTCTTTAAACATTGGTTTTAGACTATACCACTCATCATATGAGGGTGGGGGGTTAAGTCTTTAAACATTGGTTTTAGACTATACCACTCATCATATGAGGGTGGGGGGTTAAGTCTTTAAACATTGGTTTAAGACTATACCACTCATCATATGAGGGTGGGGGGTTAAGTCTTTAAACATTGGTTTTAGACTATACCACTCATCATATGAGGGTGGGGGGTTAAGTCTTTAAACATTGGTTTTAGACTATACCACTCATCATATGAGGGTGGGGGTTAAGTCTTTAAACATTGGTTTTAGACTATACCACTCATCATATGAGGGTGGGGGGGTTAAGTCTTTAAACATTGGTTTTAGACTATACCACTCATCATATGAGGGTGGGGGGTTAAGTCTTTAAACATTGGTTTTAGACTATACCACTCATCACATGAGGGTGGGGGGTTAAGTCTTTAAACATTGGTTTAAGACTATACCACTCATCATATGAGGGTGGGGGTTAAGTCTTTAAACATTGGTTTTAGACTATACCACTCATCATATGAGGGTGGGGGGTTAAGTCTTTAAACATTGGTTTTAGACTATACCACTCATCATATGAGGGTGGGGGTTAAGTCTTTAAACATTGGTTTTAGACTATACCACTCATCATATGAGGGTGGGGGGTTAAGTCTTTAAACATTGGTTTAAGACTATACCACTCATCATATGAGGGTGGGGGTTAAGTCTTTAAACATTGGTTTTAGACTATACCACTCATCATATGAGGGTGGGGGGTTAAGTCTTTAAACATTGGTTTTAGACTATACCACTCATCATATGAGGGTGGGGGGTTAAGTCTTTAAACATTGGTTTTAGACTATACCACTCATCATATGAGGGTGGGGGGTTAAGTCTTTAAACATTGGTTTTAGACTATACCACTCATCATATGAGGGTGGGGGGTTAAGTCTTTAAACATTGGTTTTAGACTATACCACTCATCATAGGAGGGTGGGGGTTAAGTCTTTAAACATTGGTTTTAGACTATACCACTCATCATATGAGGGTGGGGGGTTAAGTCTTTAAACATTGGTTTTAGACTATACCACTCATCATATGAGGGCGGGGGGTTAAGTCTTTAAACATTGGTTTAAGACTATACCACTCATCATATGAGGGTGGGGGGTTAAGTCTTTAAACATTGGTTTTAGACTGTACCACTCATCATATGAGGGTGGGGGTTAAGTCTTTAAACATTGGTTTTAGACTATACCACTCATCATATGAGGGTGGGGGGTTAAGTCTTTAAACATTGGTTTTAGACTATACCACTCATCATATGAGGGTGGGGGGTTAAGTCTTTAAACATTGGTTTTAGACTATACCACTCATCATATGAGGGTGGGGGTTAAGTCTTTAAACATTGGTTTTAGACTATACCACTCATCATATGAGGGTGGGGGGTTAAGTCTTTAAACATTGGTTTAAGACTATACCACTCATCATAGGAGGGTGGGGGTTAAGTCTTTAAACATTGGTTTTAGACTATACCACTCATCATAGGAGGGTGGGGGTTAAGTCTTTAAACATTGGTTTTAGACTATACCACTCATCATAGGAGGGTGGGGGTTAAGTCTTTAAACATTGGTTTTAGACTATACCACTCAGCATATGAGGGTGGGGGTGTTAAGTCTTTAAACATTGGTTTTAGACTATACCACTCATCATATGAGGGTGGGGGGTTAAGTCTTTAAACATTGGTTTTAGACTATACCACTCATCATAGGAGGGTGGGGGTTAAGTCTTTAAACATTGGTTTTAGACTATACCACTCATCATAGGAGGGTGGGGGTTAAGTCTTTAAACATTGGTTTTAGACTATACCACTCATCATAGGAGGGTGGGGGTTAAGTCTTTAAACATTGGTTTTAGACTATACCACTCATCATATGAGGGTGGGGGTTAAGTCTTTAAACATTGGTTTAAGACTATACCACTCATCATAGGAGGGTGGGGGGTTAAGTCTTTAAACATTGGTTTAAGACTATACCACTCATCATATGAGGGTGGGGGTTAAGTCTTTAAACATTGGTTTTAGACTATACCACTCATCATATGAGGGTGGGGGGTTAAGTCTTTAAACATTGGTTTTAGACTATACCACTCATCATATGAGGGGGGGGGGTTAAGTCTTTAAACATTGGTTTAAGACTATACCACTCATCATAGGAGGGTGGGGGGTTAAGTCTTTAAACATTGGTTTTAGACTATACCACTCATCATAGGAGGGTGGGGGGTTAAGTCTTTAAACATTGGTTTTAGACTATACCACTCAGCATATGAGGGTGGGGGGTTAAGTCTTTAAACATTGGTTTTAGACTATACCACTCATCATATGAGGGTGGGGGGTTAAGTCTTTAAACATTGGTTTTAGACTATACCACTCATCATATGAGGGTGGGGGGTTAAGTCTTTAAACATTGGTTTAAGACTATACCACTCATCATATGAGGGTGGGGGGTTAAGTCTTTAAACATTGGTTTTAGACTATACCACTCATCATATGAGGGTGGGGGGTTAAGTCTTTAAACATTGGTTTTAGACTATACCACTCATCATATGAGGGTGGGGGGTTAAGTCTTTAAACATTGGTTTAAGACTATACCACTCATCATATGAGGGTGTGGTGGGGGGTTAAGTCTTTAAACATTGGTTTAAGACTATACCACTCATCATATGAGGGTGGGGGTTAAGTCTTTAAACATTGGTTTTAGACTATACCACTCATCATATGAGAGTGGGGGTTAAGTCTTTAAACATTGGTTTTAGACTATACCACTCATCATATGAGGGTGGGGGTTAAGTCTTTAAACATTGGTTTAAGACTATACCACTCATCATATGAGGGTGTGGTGGGGGTTAAGTCTTTAAACATTGGTTTTAGACTATACCACTCATCATATGAGGGTGTGGTGGGGGTTAAGTCTTTAAACATTGGTTTTAGACTATACCACTCATCATATGAGGGTGTGGTGGGTTAAGTCTTTAAACATTGGTTTTAGACTATACCACTCATCATATGAGGGTGTGGTGGGGGGTTAAGTCTTTAAACATTGGTTTTAGACTATACCACTCATCATATGAGGGTGTGGTGGGGGGTTAAGTCTTTAAACATTGGTTTAAGACTATACCACTCATCATATGAGGGTGTGGTGGGGGGTTAAGTCTTTAAACATTGGTTTTAGACTATACCACTCATCATATGAGGGTGTGGTGGGGGTTAAGTCTTTAAACATTGGTTTTAGACTATACCACTCATCATATGAGGGTGTGGTGGGGGGTTAAGTCTTTAAACATTGGTTTAAGACTATACCACTCATCATATGAGGGTGGGGGTTAAGTCTTTAAACATTGGTTTAAGACTATACCACTCATCATATGAGGGTGGGGGGTTAAGTCTTTAAACATTGGTTTAAGACTATACCACTCATCATATGAGGGTGGGGGGTTAAGTCTTTAAACATTGGTTTTAGACTATACCACTCATCATATGAGGGTGGGGGGTTAAGTCTTTAAACATTGGTTTTAGACTATACCACTCATCATATGAGGGTGGGGGGTTAAGTCTTTAAACATTGGTTTTAGACTATACCACTCATCATATGAGGGTGGGGGGGTTAAGTCTTTAAACATTGGTTTTAGACTATACCACTCATCATATGAGGGTGGGGGGGTTAAGTCTTTAAACATTGGTTTTAGACTATACCACTCATCATATGAGGGTGGGGGGTTAAGTCTTTAAACATTGGTTTTAGACTATACCACTCATCATATGAGGGTGTGGTGGGGGGTTAAGTCTTTAAACATTGGTTTAAGACTATACCACTCATCATAGGAGGGTGGGGGGTTAAGTCTTTAAACATTGGTTTTAGACTATACCACTCATCATAGGAGGGTGGGGGTTAAGTCTTTAAACATTGGTTTTAGACTATACCACTCATCATATGAGGGTGGGGGTTAAGTCTTTAAACATTGGTTTTAGACTATACCACTCATCATATGAGGGTGGGGGTTAAGTCTTTAAACATTGGTTTTAGACTATACCACTCATCATATGAGGGTGGGGGGTTAAGTCTTTAAACATTGGTTTTAGACTATACCACTCATCATATGAGGGTGGGGGTTAAGTCTTTAAACATTGGTTTAAGACTATACCACTCATCATAGGAGGGTGGGGGTTAAGTCTTTAAACATTGGTTTTAGACTATACCACTCATCATATGAGGGTGAGGGGGTTAAGTCTTTAAACATTGGTTTAAGACTATACCACTCATCATATGAGGGTGGGGGGTTAAGTCTTTAAACATTGGTTTTAGACTATACCACTCATCATATGAGGGTGGGGGGTTAAGTCTTTAAACATTGGTTTTAGACTATACCACTCATCATATGAGGGTGGGGGTTAAGTCTTTAAACATTGGTTTAAGACTATACCACTCATCATATGAGGGTGTGGTGGGGGGTTAAGTCTTTAAACATTGGTTTAAGACTATACCACTCATCATATGAGGGTGTGGTGGGGGGTTAAGTCTTTAAACATTGGTTTAAGACTATACCACTCATCATATGAGGGTGGGGGGTTAAGTCTTTAAACATTGGTTTTAGACTATACCACTCATCATATGAGGGTGTGGTGGGGGTTAAGTCTTTAAACATTGGTTTTAGACTATACCACTCATCATATGAGGGTGGGGGGTTAAGTCTTTAAACATTGGTTTAAGACTATACCACTCATCATATGAGGGTGTGGTGGGGGTTAACTCTTTAAACATTGGTTTAAGACTATACCACTCATCATATGAGGGTGTGGTGGGGGTTAAGTCTTTAAACATTGGTTTAAGACTATACCACTCATCATATGAGGGTGTGGTGGGGGGGTTAAGTCTTTAAACATTGGTTTTAGACTATACCACTCATCATATGAGGGTGGGGGGTTAAGTCTTTAAACATTGGTTTAAGACTATACCACTCATCATATGAGGGTGGGGGGTTAAGTCTTTAAACATTGGTTTAAGACTATACCACTCATCATATGAGGGTGGGGGTTAAGTCTTTAAACATTGGTTTTAGACTATACCACTCATCATATGAGGGTGGGGGGGTTAAGTCTTTAAACATTGGTTTAAGACTATACCACTCATCATATGAGGGTGGGGGGGTTAAGTCTTTAAACATTGGTTTTAGACTATACCACTCATCATAGGAGGGTGGGGGGGTTAAGTCTTTAAACATTGGTTTAAGACTATACCACTCATCATATGAGGGTGGGGGGTTAAGTCTTTAAACATTGGTTTTAGACTATACCACTCATCATATGAGGGGGGGGGTTAAGTCTTTAAACATTGGTTTTAGACTATACCACTCATCATAGGAGGGTGGGGGGTTAAGTCTTTAAACATTGGTTTAAGACTATACCACTCATCATATGAGGGTGGGGGTTAAGTCTTTAAACATTGGTTTTAGACTATACCACTCATCATATGAGGGTGGGGGGGTTAAGTCTTTAAACATTGGTTTTAGACTATACCACTCATCATATGAGGGTGGGGGTTAAGTCTTTAAACATTGGTTTTAGACTATACCACTCATCATATGAGGGTGGGGGTTAAGTCTTTAAACATTGGTTTTAGACTATACCACTCATCATATGAGGGTGGGGGTTAAGTCTTTAAACATTGGTTTTAGACTATACCACTCCTCATATGAGGGTGGGGGTTAAGTCTTTAAACATTGGTTTTAGACTATACCACTCATCATATGAGGGTGTGGGGGTTAAGTCTTTAAACATTGGTTTTAGACTATACCACTCATCATATGAGGGTGGGGGTTAAGTCTTTAAACATTGGTTTTAGACTATACCACTCATCATATGAGGGTGGGGGTTAAGTCTTTAAACATTGGTTTTAGACTATACCACTCCTCATATGAGGGTGGGGGGTTAAGTCTTTAAACATTGGTTTTAGACTATACCACTCATCATATGAGGGTGGGGGTTAAGTCTTTAAACATTGGTTTTAGACTATACCACTCATCATATGAGGGTGGGGGGTTAAGTCTTTAAACATTGGTTTTAGACTATACCACTCATCATAGGAGGGTGGGGGGTTAAGTCTTTAAACATTGGTTTTAGACTATACCACTCATCATATGAGGGTGGGGGTTAAGTCTTTAAACATTGGTTTAAGACTATACCACTCATCATATGAGGGTGGGGGGTTAAGTCTTTAAACATTGGTTTTAGACTATACCACTCATCATATGAGGGTGGGGGGTTAAGTCTTTAAACATTGGTTTTAGACTATACCACTCATCATATGAGGGTGGGGGGGTTAAGTCTTTAAACATTGGTTTTAGACTATACCACTCCTCATATGAGGGTGGGGGGGTTAAGTCTTTAAACATTGGTTTTAGACTATACCACTCATCATATGAGGGTGGGGGGTTAAGTCTTTAAACATTGGTTTTAGACTATACCACTCATCATATGAGGGTGGGGGTTAAGTCTTTAAACATTGGTTTTAGACTATACCACTCATCATATGAGGGTGGGGGGTTAAGTCTTTAAACATTGGTTTTAGACTATACCACTCATCATATGAGGGTGGGGGGGTTAAGTCTTTAAACATTGGTTTTAGACTATACCACTCATCATAGGAGGGTGGGGGGTTAAGTCTTTAAACATTGGTTTAAGACTATACCACTCATCATATGAGGGTGTGGGGGTTAATTCTTTAAACATTGGTTTTAGACTATACCACTCATCATAGGAGGGTGGGGGTTTAAGTCTTTAAACATTGGTTTTAGACTATACCACTCATCATAGGAGGGTGGGGGGTTAAGTCTTTAAACATTGGTTTAAGACTATACCACTCATCATATGAGGGTGGGGGTTAAGTCTTTAAACATTGGTTTTAGACTATACCACTCATCATATGAGGGTGGGGGTTAAGTCTTTAAACATTGGTTTAAGACTATACCACTCATCATATGAGGGTGGGGGGTTAAGTCTTTAAACATTGGTTTTAGACTATACCACTCATCATAGGAGGGTGGGGGGTTAAGTCTTTAAACATTGGTTTAAGACTATACCACTCATCATATGAGGTTGGGGGTTAAGTCTTTAAACATTGGTTTTAGACTATACCACTCATCATATGAGGGTGGGGGGTTAAGTCTTTAAACATTGGTTTTAGACTATACCACTCCTCATATGAGGGTGGGGGGTTAAGTCTTTAAACATTGGTTTTAGACTATACCACTCATCATATGAGGGTGGGGGTTAAGTCTTTAAACATTGGTTTTAGACTATACCACTCATCATATGAGGGTGGGGGTTAAGTCTTTAAACATTGGTTTTAGACTATACCACTCCTCATATGAGGGTGGGGGTTAAGTCTTTAAACATTGGTTTTAGACTATACCACTCATCATATGAGGGTGTGGGGGTTAAGTCTTTAAACATTGGTTTTAGACTATACCACTCATCATATGAGGGTGGGGGTTAAGTCTTTAAACATTGGTTTTAGACTATACCACTCATCATATGAGGGTGGGGGTTAAGTCTTTAAACATTGGTTTTAGACTATACCACTCCTCATATGAGGGTGGGGGTTAAGTCTTTAAACATTGGTTTTAGACTATACCACTCATCATATGAGGGTGGGGGTTAAGTCTTTAAACATTGGTTTTAGACTATACCACTCATCATATGAGGGTGGGGGTTAAGTCTTTAAACATTGGTTTTAGACTATACCACTCATCATAGGAGGGTGGGGGTTAAGTCTTTAAACATTGGTTTTAGACTATACCACTCATCATATGAGGGTGGGGGGTTAAGTCTTTAAACATTGGTTTAAGACTATACCACTCATCATATGAGGGTGGGGGGGTTAAGTCTTTAAACATTGGTTTTAGACTATACCACTCATCATATGAGGGTGGGGGGTTAAGTCTTTAAACATTGGTTTTAGACTATACCACTCATCATATGAGGGTGGGGGTTAAGTCTTTAAACATTGGTTTTAGACTATACCACTCATCATATGAGGGTGGGGGGTTAAGTCTTTAAACATTGGTTTTAGACTATACCACTCATCATATGAGGGTGGGGGGTTAAGTCTTTAAACATTGGTTTTAGACTATACCACTCATCATATGAGGGTGGGGGGTTAAGTCTTTAAACATTGGTTTTAGACTATACCACTCATCATATGAGGGTGGGGGTTAAGTCTTTAAACATTGGTTTTAGACTATACCACTCATCATATGAGGGTGGGGGGTTAAGTCTTTAAACATTGGTTTTAGACTATACCACTCATCATATGAGGGTGGGGGTTAAGTCTTTAAACATTGGTTTTAGACTATACCACTCATCATAGGAGGGTGGGGGTTAAGTCTTTAAACATTGGTTTAAGACTATACCACTCATCATATGAGGGTGTGGGGGTTAATTCTTTAAACATTGGTTTTAGACTATACCACTCATCATAGGAGGGTGGGGGGTTTAAGTCTTTAAACATTGGTTTTAGACTATACCACTCATCATAGGAGGGTGGGGGGTTAAGTCTTTAAACATTGGTTTAAGACTATACCACTCATCATATGAGGGTGGGGGGTTAAGTCTTTAAACATTGGTTTTAGACTATACCACTCATCATATGAGGGTGGGGGTTAAGTCTTTAAACATTGGTTTAAGACTATACCACTCATCATATGAGGGTGGGGGTTAAGTCTTTAAACATTGGTTTTAGACTATACCACTCATCATAGGAGGGTGGGGGGTTAAGTCTTTAAACATTGGTTTAAGACTATACCACTCATCATATGAGGTTGGGGGTTAAGTCTTTAAACATTGGTTTTAGACTATACCACTCATCATATGAGGGTGGGGGGTTAAGTCTTTAAACATTGGTTTTAGACTATACCACTCCTCATATGAGGGTGGGGGGTTAAGTCTTTAAACATTGGTTTTAGACTATACCACTCATCATATGAGGGTGGGGGTTAAGTCTTTAAACATTGGTTTTAGACTATACCACTCATCATATGAGGGTGGGGGGTTAAGTCTTTAAACATTGGTTTTAGACTATACCACTCCTCATATGAGGGTGGGGGTTAAGTCTTTAAACATTGGTTTTAGACTATACCACTCATCATATGAGGGTGTGGGGGTTAAGTCTTTAAACATTGGTTTTAGACTATACCACTCATCATATGAGGGTGGGGGTTAAGTCTTTAAACATTGGTTTTAGACTATACCACTCATCATATGAGGGTGGGGGTTAAGTCTTTAAACATTGGTTTTAGACTATACCACTCCTCATATGAGGGTGGGGGTTAAGTCTTTAAACATTGGTTTTAGACTATACCACTCATCATATGAGGGTGGGGGTTAAGTCTTTAAACATTGGTTTTAGACTATACCACTCATCATATGAGGGTGGGGGGTTAAGTCTTTAAACATTGGTTTTAGACTATACCACTCATCATAGGAGGGTGGGGGGTTAAGTCTTTAAACATTGGTTTTAGACTATACCACTCATCATATGAGGGTGGGGGGTTAAGTCTTTAAACATTGGTTTAAGACTATACCACTCATCATATGAGGGTGGGGGGTTAAGTCTTTAAACATTGGTTTTAGACTATACCACTCATCATATGAGGGTGGGGGTTAAGTCTTTAAACATTGGTTTTAGACTATACCACTCATCATATGAGGGTGGGGGGTTAAGTCTTTAAACATTGGTTTTAGACTATACCACTCATCATATGAGGGTGGGGGTTAAGTCTTTAAACATTGGTTTTAGACTATACCACTCATCATATGAGGGTGGGGGTTAAGTCTTTAAACATTGGTTTTAGACTATACCACTCATCATATGAGGGTGGGGGTTAAGTCTTTAAACATTGGTTTTAGACTATACCACTCATCATATGAGGGTGGGGGTTAAGTCTTTAAACATTGGTTTTAGACTATACCACTCATCATATGAGGGTGGGGGGGTTAAGTCTTTAAACATTGGTTTTAGACTATACCACTCATCATATGAGGGTGGGGGGGTTAAGTCTTTAAACATTGGTTTTAGACTATACCACTCATCATATGAGGGTGGGGGGGTTAAGTCTTTAAACATTGGTTTTAGACTATACCACTCATCATATGAGGGTGGGGGGGTTAAGTCTTTAAACATTGGTTTTAGACTATACCACTCATCATATGAGGGTGGGGGGGTTAAGTCTTTAAACATTGGTTTTAGACTATACCACTCATCATAGGACACCTCCTACCTGTAGTGTGTTTTGTTTTTGCCGCCTCTCTTCTTCAGACCTTAGTAAGTGAATGACATACCTGAATATGTGTTCATATTGAATGTATGTCAGGTCAGTCTGGCTACAGTGAAACAGGTGAGTTTAAGGATGCAAATGAAAGGTTTTTATATTGTTTAAGAATTAAGGCATGGGAAAGTTCTGCAGGAGAACCAGGCACCACATTGCCTAATTTGATGCGTGTTTTCCTTTGAAATAGAAAATCACACAATCGGATGGTTTTCCCCAAAAACATTACATCCACTATTGATGAGAATTTCCTACATACCTCAGTGAAATCACATCGTGCTCCCAGTGCAATGTACAGAGCGTACTGTAAGTTAAGAAAGAGGAGGTTGTTAAGTTTGATAGTTAAGATAACAACAATAATGATAATAGTAAATCATAATAACATCCCCCCAGGAATATATTTCAGGATGTAGAAGACACACCCCCCCAGAATATATTTCAGAATGTAGAAGACACCCCCCCCCAGGAATATATTTCAGGATGTAGAAGACACCCCCCCCCCAGAATATATTTCAGGATGTAGAAGCCACACCCCCAGGAATATATTTCAGGATGTAGAAGACACCCCCCAGAATATATTTCAGGATGTAGAAGCCACACCCCCAGGAATATATTTCAGGATGTAGAAGACACACCCCCCAGAAAATATTTCAGGATGTAGAAGACACACCCCCAAGGAATATATTTCAGGATGTAGAAGACACACCCCCAGAATATATTTCAGGATGTAGAAGACACCCCCCCCCAGGAATATATTTCAGGATGTAGAAGACACACCCCCCAGGAATATATTTCAGGATGTAGAAGACACACCCCCAGGAATATATTTCAGGATGTAGAAGACACCCGCCCCCAGGAATATATTTCAGGATGTAGAAGACACACACCCCCAGGAATATATTTCAGGATGTAGAAGACACACCCCCCAGGAATATATTTCAGGATGTAGAAGACACACCCCCAGAAAATATTTCAGGATGTAGAAGACACACCCCCCAAGGAATATATTTCAGGATGTAGAAGACACACCCCCCAGAATATATTTCAGGATGTAGAAGACACCCCCCAGGAATATATTTCAGGATGTAGAAGACACACCCCCAGAATATATTTCAGAATGTAGAAGACACCCCCCCAGGAATATATTTCAGGATGTAGAAGACACCCCCCCAGAATATATTTCAGGATGTAGAAGCCACACCCCCCAGGAATATATTTCAGGATGTAGAAGACACCCCCCCAGAATATATTTCAGGATGTAGAAGCCCACCCCCCAGGAATATATTTCAGGATGTAGAAGACACACCCCCAGAAAATATTTCAGGATGTAGAAGACACACCCCCAAGGAATATATTTCAGGATGTAGAAGACACACCCCCCAGAATATATTTCAGGATGTAGAAGACACCCCCAGGAATATATTTCAGGATGTAGAAGACACACCCCCAGGAATATATTTCAGGATGTAGAAGACACACCCCCCAGGAATATATTTCAGGATGTAGAAGACACCCGCCCCCAGGAATATATTTCAGGATGTAGAAGACACACCCCCCAGGAATATATTTCAGGATGTAGAAGACACACCCCCAGGAATATATTTCAGGATGTAGAAGACACACCCCCAGAAAATATTTCAGGATGTAGAAGACACACCCCCAAGGAATATATTTCAGGATGTAGAAGACACACCCCCAGAATATATTTCAGGATGTAGAAGACACCCCCCCCCCAGGAATATATTTCAGGATGTAGAAGACACACCCCCCAGGAATATATTTCAGGATGTAGAAGACACACCCCCCAGGAATATATTTCAGGATGTAGAAGACACCCGCCCCCAGGAATATATTTCAGGATGTAGAAGACACACCCCCAGGAATATATTTCAGGATGTAAAAGACACACCCCCAGGAATATATTTCAGGATGTAGAAGACACCCGCCCCCAGGAATATATTTCAGGATGTAGAAGACACACCCCCAGGAATATATTTCAGGATGTAAAAGACACACCCCCCAGGAATATATTTCAGGATGTAGAAGACACCCCCAGGAATATATTTCAGGATGTAAAAGACATCCTCCCGCAAGAAGTCGCAGCATGTCACATCAGCATCTAACTCTGCAGGAGTTTGATGTATGAATTGTGTATGTAGTGTAAAAACTGTAGGAAATAGGTCCTGCAGGTGGAATTTCTGGGTGGAATGACCCTAGCCCTCATCCTCCGATCCAACAGGTCCCAGACTTTGCTCAACGGGATTGAGATCCGGGCTCTTCGCTGGCCATGGCAGAACACTGACATTCCTGTCTTGCAGGAAATCACGCACAGAACGAGCAGTACGGCTGGTGGCATTGTCATGCTGGAGGGTCATGTCAGGATGAGCCTGCAGGAAGGGTACCACATGAGGGAGGAGGATGTCTTCCCTGTAACACACAGCGTTGAGATTGCCTGCAATGACAACAAGTTCAGTCCGATGATGCTGTGACACACAACGCCAGACCATGACGGACCCTCCACCCTCCAAATCGATCCCTCTCCAGAGTACAGGCCTCAGTTTAACGCTCATTCCTTCAATGATAAATGGGAATCCGACCATCACCCCTGATGAGACAAAACCGCGACTCGTCAGTGAAGAGTGGTCCTTCTGTAGCTCAATTGGTAGAGCATGGCGCTTGTAACGCCAGGGTAGTGGGTTCGATCCCCGGTACCACCCATACGTAGAATGTATGCACACATGACTGTAAGTCGCTTTGGATAAAAGCGTCTGCTAAATTGCATATATTATTATTATATTAAGAGCACTTTTTGCCAGTCCTGTCTGGTCCAGCAACGGTGGGTTTGTGCCCATAGGCGACGTTGTTGCCAGTGATGCCTGGTGAGGACCTGCCTTACAACAGGCATACAAGCCCTCAGTCCAGCCTCTCTCAGCCTATTGTTGACAGTCTGAATACAGATGGAGGGATTGTGCGTTCTTGGTGTAACTCGAGCAGTTGTTTTTGTCATCCTGTACCTGTCCCTGCAGGTGTGATGTTCGGATGTACCGATACTATGCAAGTGTTGTTGCATGTGGTCTGCCACTGTGAGGACGATCAGCTGTCCGTCCTGTCTCCCTGTAGCACTGTCTTTGATGTCTCACAGTACGGACATTGCAATTTATTGCCCTGGTCACATCTGCAGTCCTCATGCCTCCTTACATTATGCCTAAAGCACATTCACACAGATGAGCAGGGACCCTGGGAATCTTTCTTTTGGTGTTTTTCAGAGTCAGTAGAAAGGCCTCATTAGTGTCCTAAGTTTTCATAACTGTGACCTCAATTGCCTACCTTCTGTAAGCTTTTAGTGTCTTAACGACCGTTCCACAGGTGCGTGTTCATTAATTGTTTATGGTTCATTGAATAAGCATGCGAAACAGTGTTTAAACCCTTTACAATGACGATCTGTGAAATTATTTGGATTTTTACTAATTATCTTTGAAGGACAGTATCCTGAAAAAGGGACGTTTCTTTTTTTGCTGAGTTTATATGCATAGAGATGCAGTTGCACAAATAATACAGCAGGTGGCCCCACAACTACACATTCACACACTTAACCTGGCTGCTTAATTGCAACAAAACTTATACAACTAAGGATGTCTATTTTAACCATGTTACTTATATTTAAATATAAAAAACACAGTATTGGGAAGCACAAATAAAACGTCACAAATTACCCAGAAAAACTGTTATCTTCCTCAACAAATAAGTCCCCAATGACTTTAAATTGCCTGAACAGCAGCAGAACCGCAAGATGAAATGTATTTATAATGTTGTTCCAGTAATATGGTGAATTAAAACTAAAAGCAGATGGAGAGCCTAGGAACCTTAACAGTTAACCAGTCATGTGAATGGGTTAGGAAACTCAGGGGTCTCTACTTCAAGTTACATAAGACAGAAGTTTATGAAGTAGGGCATTGTATACAAAAAGGGATTCATGTAGAGATCTATGGGTCTATAGTGAAGTCCAGCCAACCTTTTGTTACAGGATGCAGTGATGAGTATCAAAACTTTCCCCTGTTAGAAAACGAAGGGCATTATGGTAGATGGTATCCAAAGGATTAAGAGTAGTATCATCTGCACTTTGATAAATAATATCACCATAATCAACAACAGATTAAAGGTTGACTGTAGGAAAGACAACTTTAAATGTTATCTTTTCAACCAGCTCATCTACTGTGTAGGTTTTCAAAATGTAAAATTTGTATCAATCCTAATGCCTAAGTATTTATATGCGGGAACATGTTTAATCAGAGAACCATCTAATGGTATATACCCACTCAGTTTGAAGAATATAACGTACAAATTCCTCATGAGCTTAGTTCAACTGTCACACTCCATCAGAACCCAACATATAATATTGTTTTTTCTCCAATGTTTGTAAACAAAGTAAATGTAAGCAAACACAATACAGCCTCAAAACATGGTTAAAACAATAGTTTTGATATCATGGATGGTCAGTCCTTGCATCCATAGCTATGTCTATTAATCTGAGAGTGGTTGTATTTCTCCAGGCCCATCCATCAGCTTTTTAAGAGTTGAGCGCATATGAACCCAGTCCAAAACCTATTCTGTGGATCTTATCTTTTTTGTCAATGAGAGCGCAATGGGTGAGATTCAACAGTGAGTGCAGTACAAAGAAATCCATCTCAACTGGATCACCACAGTTCTCAGTCATCTATCCTGTCCCTATGTACAGTATATTTGGATGGCTGTAGGAGCAGCTGCCCTGAGATAGCATATACTGTATCATATATTCAGATGATACTGTTATTCTTGATACATGGAATTCTAGGGTGAAGACATGGGTAGATGATCGGGAGGGAATGGAAGAGAGGGGGGTGTCTGTGAGTAGAGGTCTGTCAAAAAAAGTCTAATCAAATGTGAGTGTGTTTGTCTCTGCTTGCTTACTCAGTCAGTCAGTCAGTCACTCCGACAGTCAGTCAGTCAGTCAGACACTCAGTCAGTCAGTCAGTTACTCCGACAGTCAGTCAGTCAGTCAATCACTCAGTCAGTCACTTCGTCACTCACTCAGTCAGTCAGTCACTTCGTCACTCACTCAGTCAGTCACTTCGTCACTCACTCCGTCAGTCAGTCACTTCATCACTCACTCAGTCAGACACTCAGTCAGTCAGTCAGACACTCAGTCAGTCAGTCAGTCACTCAGTCAGTCAGTCAGTCAGTCAGTCACTCAGTCAGTCAGTCAGTCAGTCAGTCAGTCAGTCAGTCAGTCAGTCAGTCAGTCAGTCACTTCATCACTCACTCAGTCAGACACTCAGTCAGTCAGTCAGTCACTTAGTCAGTCAGTCACTCCGACAGTCAGTCAGTCAGTCAGTCACTCAGTCAGTCACATGTTTGGGCAGTTAAGATTAAAACCTGCTATTTGATCTCTTAATGTTCATCGTTAAATAATATAGTCCAGACCTCTTCAACTGATCTCCTCTATTTACCCAATGTAAGGAATCTACCTCAATAGAACCACATAACCTGCTACATATCTTTATGCTGACTGTCCAAGATCATTTTCTGAAGGCACAAGTCACTCTAAACTCCAGAGTGCTAAATTGAAATCAGTAAGAACGTATGAGCATATGATGGTCAAAGAGCAATCATGTCTTCCACTTGTTAAAACCAAAACATTACCCTGACAGTATGTGCAGTATGTGTTACATCAAAACCATTCCTCCATTCTAAATCCATTTCCTCTGTGTGTTACATCAAAACCATTCCACCGATCTGAATCCATTTCCTCTGTGTGTTACATCAAAACCATTCCACCGATCTGAATCCATTTCCTCTGTGTGTTACATCAAAACCATTCCACAGATCTGAATCCATTTCCTCTGTGTGTTACATCAAAACCATTCCACCGATCTGAATCCATTTCCTCTGTGTGTTACATCAAAACCATTCCTCCATTCTAAATCCATGTCCTCTGTGTGTTACACTAAAACCATTCCACAAATCTGAATTCATGTCCTCTGTGGGTTACATCAAAACCATTCCACCGATCTGAATCCATTTCCTCTGTGTGATACATCAAAACCATTCCACAGATCTGAATCCATTTCCTCTGTGTGTTACATCAAAACCATTCCTCCATTCTAAATCCATGTCCTCTGTGTGTTACACTAAAACCATTCCTCAAATCTGAATGATTGTCCTCTGTGTGTTACATTCAAGCCCTCCCCCTTCTCACCTTTCTTGCATGAAGATGGCACTATGGCTTAGACCCCCATGGCTCCAGTTATAGTGTCTTGATGACCAGCTTAAGAGCTGTCTGGGAGAATCCATATGCTGCTTGGCAAAGGAAGAAATGTAGATAAGATGTAACATAACTACATTACCTACTTCTACACCAAATGATTGACTTAAAAAAAATGTACATGGCTCTGTTCATGATAAACGGGTTGGGCTGATATACAATAACTAGACACTAACCAATATTATCGACCAACATAATTCCACCAATAATCGATATTCAATAACTAGGATTAAAAAGGGAAACATTATTATCTGACCCCTAGCGGAAGGTTACCAGGCCAACAAACTGGTCAAATGTACTGTCAAAAAGAGGGGTAGAGATGAACTTGCAGGTGGGAGAGGTAATATTTTTTTTCAGTTTGACTACATTGAAAAATTGCAAAAGAAGTGTGACTACAGAGTAAAGCATATTTCATGCTCATACCACAGGCTGAACTCAGTGGCAACACATTATCAAAGTGGTTGAAAGCATAGCACATAGTAAATTACCTAGTGGACATCTACCTTGAGGATGATCAACATGTGCAACCAGTGTACAGATATCTTAATTAAGGACCGAGTTCATAAAGGCCCTCACTACCATGCTCTACCAGACTTGGAGGAAGTCCCCTAATCCTGGGGGGCTATTGACCTAGGTAATTTAATTAAGCAATAAGGCCCGAGGGGGTGTAGTTCTGTTCTTATACAGCCGTTACCTGTGGTATATTGTAAATATATCACAAAACCTAGAGGTGCCTTATTCCTATTATAAACTGGTTAACAATGTAATTACAGCATTAAAAATTAATGCTTTGTCATACCCGTGGTATACAGCTGTCAACCCAATAAGCATTCAGGGCTCGAACCACACAGTTTATAATGTCAAATAAATGATTGGCAAAAGTTGAGAAAAGTGGTTAAAGTGCATTAAGATGTGATACAACCACCAGTGTTGCAGTGAGACAACAGGAACAACACCTGGTATTGTTCTAGATCAGGTATTCAGGCCGTCGGGGGTACGCCAGATAAAATGTGATTCACATTTTATTTTACCATTCTTCACACTTTCAAACAGTACATTTATATTTCCTACGTCAAAAGCGTGAAGAAAAGACGAAGGAAAAGAGGACGCTGATCAGGCTGACTTTTGAGAATCCGTAGGCGAGCAAGTAAACTCCCACTGCCATACCTTAAGGGAAGATTTCGTCAGTACCTGTATGGTTAGTGAGAAAGTCCATATTGCAAATGTACGGTCCCTGACTAGACATCCGAAATCGTTTGTAAAATTCGCGGACGGCGCCGGGCCGAGCGGCAGGGTCGGACCTACCGGGAAGTCATCAAATGAACTTTGTCGGACATTCGGTTTCCGCTTTACAAAAATAATAAGATTTTGGTCATTTTTCCGCTGTCCCGGAAAATCCCACAAGAGGGCATAAGCAATCATATTGCTATTGGACAAAACATCACGATTCACGACGGGGCCTTATCTCGAAAACTGAAAATATTTAGAAGCCGAAACTCGGTGAGCGTAGGGGCGGCATAATGGGCAGTTGGCCCCGAACAAGATGGCGTCTAGGCCTCAACGGTTTTTGAGTTATGGCCATTTATCTGGGATTAAAGGTCCAAAATGAAAATAGAGAAATTATTTTTCCACTTCACGTCAAAGTCAAGGAGCCTCCGGTGTCAATAAAAAAAGAACCAGCCATTTATCTATCGTCATTTAAGAGAAATCGTACAACGACACCTTGGTGATGTTCACGGATAGGTGTTTTTTGTTCAACGGTTACAGATCCAGTTGCAGGGTGCTCTTACGAATCTTTTTAAAGTGTGCTGCGGAGCTCTGCGAGATTTCTGTGATTTTCTATGATTTTCTGAAATAACACACACTCACTAAACCCTCCGTAAATAACTCAGTTCTTAACGTAAAGACTTAAAACTCAGGATTATGTAAAGGCATACCCCAATCATGATATGAGTTTATTTATAGCTTCCTGTGCCAACCGGAAGTTCCTTAATTGGTGTCACAGTGGCAGTTTCCAAGGGTTAAAAAGGTCAGATATTTTCAAAACTTCATATGTGTGATTAGGCAACCCCCATAAACTGTAAGTCAGTCATTTCTCCCAACAGATGTCAAAGAAAAGCTCTCTCTCACACACACACACACACAGAAACACACACACAGCAAGGATGGAGTGACAAAGTGCGGTGCTTAAAGACACACAAAGCCTAAAAAGTGGGTTTGGTGTCAATTGGTATCAGTTTGGTGTCAGAATGACATCTAATTGACTGATGGACACTGACTTGCTAGTTGACTTTTGTACTTTAGCAATATGTTTAAACGGAGAGGGACCATCACCAAAATGGCATTCTGAAATCAACACAAAAAATGGCATCACCATAGTCTCCAGACTGTGTAGAGTTCAACGAGACGCCCCGTTTGACCGTAGCTCGCTCTGAGTGCAGTGACCTTGAAAAAAAGCAGAACCAAAATGAAGCCTGGCCCTCAATGTCATTTGCTTTTGGGTGACAGTGAGAGAACCGTTAGGGTGAGAAGCACAATTCGACCTCAGGTACGTTCCTAAGGTCCTCCCGATCCGTGCAAGCCTAACCTTGATCCTGTGGCATTAACCCTTAACAGTTAAAAGAAGGTGTTTACATCAAAGAGTTTGCATTGACTTCTCTCCCCATAGGAATACATTGCCTGCACCTCTAAATTCAACCTGAAGCCTATGTGGGTTATGAATGCCTTATGAACCTGTCTTCTATGACAGTCCATCAGACCACTATGAGGTCTACCTGTGTCGATTCTAAGCTTCCTGGAGCAACCGGAAGTGGTTAGATTGACCCAAAAGGAGTTTTGATGTACATAACCTTCAAAGGTAAAAATGACTGCATTCAACACTGTTAGATCATAGATCAGTCAATTCTTAACTTAAAGACTTAAAACTCAGGATTCTGTAAGTGTTTATGTCAATCAAGACATGTGTTTACTTATAGCTTCCTGTGCCAACCGGAAGTGCATTTAATTGGGTCACACTGTCTGTTTTGAAGGGTTAGAAAAGTCACATCTCTCCAAAACTTCATATGTGTGACCAGGTAACCCTCCTAAACTGTAAATCAATCATTTCTCCCAGCAGATGTCAAAGAAAAGCTCTCACACGCACACACAGCAAGGATGGAGTGAAAAAGTGTGGTTCTCAAAGACACAGAGAGCAGGCAATGGCATAAACATAATCTCTAGGCCGTGCCGAGTTCAACGAGATATCCCGCTTGACCGTAGCTCGCTTGGTCTGAGCGCAGCGACCATTAGAAAAGTAGGCCCAAAATTAAGCCTGCCCCACAACGTCATTTGCTTTTGGGTGACAGTGAGAGAACCGTTAGGGTGAGAAGCACAATTCGACCTCAGGTACGTTCCTAAGGTCCTCCCGATCCGTGCAAGCCTAACGTTGACCGTGTGGCATTAACCCTTAATAGTTAAAAGAAGGTGTTTACTTCAAAGAGTTTGCATTGACTTCTCTCCCCATAGGAATACATTGCCTGCACCCCTAAATTCAACCTGAAGTCTATATGGGTTATGAATGCCGTATGAACCTGTCTTTGATAACAGTCCATCAGGCTAGTATGAGGTCTACCTGTGTTTATTCTAAGCTTCCTGGACCAACCAGAAGTGGTTAAAATCACCCTAAAAGTGTTTTTCCATTACCTGCCTGCAGTTTGATAGACATAGTGCATTCAACCCTGTGTAAATCAGTCAATTCTTAACGTAAGGACTTAAAACTCAGGATTCTGTAAAGGCATACCCCAGTGAGGATATGTGTTGACTTATAGCTTCCTGTGCCAACCGGGAGTGCCATAATTGGTGTCTCTTGGGCTGTTTCGAGGGGTTAAAAAAGTCAGATCTTTCCAAAACTTCATATATGTGATTAGACAACCCCCACGAACTGTAAATCAGTCATTTTTCCCATAAAATTTCAAAGGAAAACTAAATCACACATACACACAGCTTGGAAGTAGGGACCCATTGGGGTGCGTAGAGACATACACTGCCTGCATTAGTTAACCTTGTTGGAACTTTTAAAGAACCGTCAGACCTAGAGTTCCGAAACTTTAGAATCCTGTTCTAGACCTCAGGTCGATAGTGCGTGGTAAGTTACGTGGCTCTAGACGGTTCTCGGACCGAGAAACAGCTTCGTAGATTTGCAATGACTTCAATTCATTTTGACCATTACGAAAATGGCGACATTTAGAAATGTCTCAGAGACACAAGACTAGGTGCATTGCAACCGTCTCGGCCCATATAGACAGTCCCCAACGTTTCTGTCCGATAGCTCATTCAAGGACCCCGTAGCAAGTCATGGAAAAAAGTGGATTTTCAGCACCAATTAGGGTTTTAATCGGACACCAAATGACCGATCGAGCCGAAACTTGGGATTCGGGGTCGCCTCAGCTAGGCCTACACGTAACATAAGAAATGGACCCGCAGCTCGAACGTAACTACGTGTTTTATGTTTTTTTTATGGTTTGAACCAAAGGCGTTGTGAATTCTGGGCCAGCTCTGAAGTATGTGATAGTTGGCTACTAAACAGGTTGGAAAAAGTGGGTTTAGTGTCAGTTTGTATCAGTTTGGTATCAGAATGATATCTAATTGACTGATGGACGGTGACTTGTTGGTGACTCTTGTCCATTTGCAATATGTTTAAACAGTGAGGTACCATCACCAAAAGTGACATTCTGAAATCAACCCTAACGAGCCATTGAGATGAACCAGAATCACTGCCCAGCCATCCCGAGTTCATCGGGCCAGTCAATTTTGCATTCCTGCAGCATTTTTATAGCATGACAAAATCGTGATGGTACATGCCCATTGAACCATATTGCAAATGCACAGTGACTTTGCAAAAGTGAAAAAACATCACCTAATGGACATGATGAAATCAACACAACGAGTGATGGAAATGTATAACTATCACTGCTCGGCCATCCTGTGTTCATCAGACCAGTCAATTTAGCATTTTTGAGCATGTCAAATTTCATATGGTAAATGCACATTGAAACATATTGCAAATGCACGTGCACTTACAATATGATTCTATAGTGAAAAAACATCACATTTACATTTAAGTCATCTAGCAGACGCTCTTATCCAGAGCGACTTACAAATTGGTGCATTCACCTTATGACATCCAGTGGAACAGTCACTTTACGATAGTGCATCTAAATCTTAAAGGGGGGGTGAGAGGGATTACTTATCCTATCCTAGGTATTCCTTAAAGAGGTGGGGTTTCAGGTGTCTCCGGAAGGTGGTGATTGACTCCGTTGTCCTGGCGTCGTGAGGGAGTTTGTTCCACCATTGGGGGGCCAGAGCAGCGAACAGTTTTGACTGGGCTGAGCGGGAGCTGTACTTCCTCAGTGGTAGGGAGGCGAGCAGGCCAGAGGTGGATGAACGCAGTGCCCTTGTTTGGGTGTAGGGCCTGATCAGAGCCTGGAGGTACTGAGGTGCCGTTCCCCTCACAGCTCCGTAGGCAAGCACCATGGTCTTGTAGCGGATGCGAGCTTCAACTGGAAGCCAGTGGAGAGAACGGAGGAGCGGGGTGACGTGAGAGAACTTGGGAAGGTTGAACACCAGACGGGCTGCGGCGTTCTGGATGGACATGATGAAATCAACACAACGAGTGATGGAAATGTACAACTATCACTGCTCGGCCATCCTGTGTTCATCAGACCAGTCAATTTAGCATTTTTGAGCATGTCAAATTTCATATGGTAAATGCACATTGAAACATATTGCAAATGCACGTGCACTTACAATATGATTCTATAGTGAAAAAACATCACCAAATGGACATGATGAAATCAACACAACGAGTGATGGAAAGGAACAACTATCACTGCCCGGCCATCCTGTGTTCCCATAGCGGGCATTAATATCAGAATGACCGGTAAATGCATTTACAACCATATTTTTATTTTTGGGTTACCAGTTGCACAACAATGCACGTGCATTTGCAATATGATTCTATAGTGAAAAAACATCACCAAATGGACATGATGGAATCAACACAACGAGTGATGGAAAGGAACAACTATCACTGCCAGGCCATCCTGTGTTCATCAGGCCAGTCAATTTTGCATTCCTGCAGGATTTTTATAGCATGACAAAATCGTGATGGTACATGCCCATTGAACCAAATTGCAAATGCACAGTGACTTTGCAAAAGTGAGAAAACAAACAAATGGACATGATGAAATCAACACAACGAGTGATGGAAAGGTACAACTATCACTGCTCGGCCATCCTGTGTTCATCAGGCCAGTCAATTTAGCATTTTTGAGCATGTCAAATTTCATATGGTAAATGCCCATTGAAACATATTGCAAATGCACGTGCATTTGCCATATGATTCTATAGTGAAAAAAACATCACCAAATGGACATGATGAAGTCAACACAACGAGTGATGGAAAGGAACAACTATCACTGCCCGGCCATCTCGAGTTCATCAGGCCAGTCAATTTTGCATTTCTGCAGGATTTTTGAGCATGTCAAATTTCTTATGGCCTTTGGCCCCCAAAAAAGTGACTTTTGACTTTGACTTTTGACTTCCTATGAAATCATATTGTAAACGGTTTGATTTGTCTTATCTTAGCAATTTCTTCTCAGCTAGCTACATAGCCGTCTTTGTATCAAAAGATAATTGCGTAATTATCGTATTTCGCCGTCCTAACGTAGTCTTCACTAGTCTTCACTAGCCAGCTAGCTAACGTCCACTGATTAGCTGCACTGGAGAAACTGTTACACTCAACTGAACGACTTGATTAGTTTAGTGTCAGCTAGCTACATAGTTGTCTTTGCTGTCTTCGTATCATCGTATCATCGTATCCAAGATAATTGTGTTGTTTAGGTTTAGAGTGTGTAGTCTTAGAGTGATTATCTTAATTTACCGAGGTTAGCTAGCCAGCTATTTGTCGTCCTTAACGTAGGTGACTCTGCTAGCTAGCCAACAGCTAGCCAACGCTAGCCAACGTCTTCTGTATAGAACTCAACTACCCGGTCGCATTCACAGGTTGTATCACATTTTCACTTCATTTTCATTACAGTACAACGGTTTGATTTGTTTGATCGTAGCTAGCTACTTAGCTAGCTACATAGCCGTCTTTGTATCAAAGATAATTGTGTAGTCTAGAGCGATTTTCTAGGTTCGCTAGCCATCTATTGTCGTTCTTTTAACGCAACGTAACGTAAACAACACTGCTAGCTAGCCTGCTAGCCCCGAATAGCAACACTGCAGAAACTATTACACTCAACGGAACGACTTGATTAGTGTAGTGTCAACAACGCACCCACTGCCAGCTGGCCTACTTCAGCAGTACTGTATCATTTTAATCATTTTAGTCAATAAGATTCTTGCTACGTAGCTTAACTTTCTGAACATTCGAGACGTGTAGTCCACTTGTCATTCCAATCTCCTTTGCATTAGCGTAGCCTCTTCTGTAGCCTGTCAACTATGTGTCGGTTTATCCCTGTTCTCTCCTCTCTGCACAGACCATACAAACGCTCCTCACCGCGTGGCCGCGGCCACCCTAATCTGGTGGTCCCAGCGCGCACGACCCACGTGGAGTTCCAGGTCTCCGGTAGCCTCTGGAACTGCCAATCTGCGGTCAACAAGGCAGAGTTCATCTCAGCCCATGCCTCCCTCCAGTCCCTCGACTTCTTGGCCCTGACGGAAACATGGATCACCACAGACAACACTGCTACTCCTACTGCTCTCTCTTCGTCCGCCCACGTGTTCTCGCACACCCCGAGAGCGTCTGGTCAGCGGGGTGGTGGCACCGGGATCCTCATCTCTCCCAAGTGGTCATTCTCTCTTTCTCCCCTTACCCATCTGTCTATCGCCTCCTTTGAATTCCATGCTGTCACAGTCACTAGCCCTTTCAAGCTTAACATCCTTATCATTTATCGCCCTCCAGGTTCCCTCGGAGAGTTCATCAATGAGCTTGATGCCTTGATAAGCTCCTTTCCTGAGGACGGCTCACCTCTCACAGTTCTGGGCGACTTTAACCTCCCCACGTCTACCTTTGACTCTTTCCTCTCTGCCTCCTTCTTTCCACTCCTCTCCTCTTTTGACCTCACCCTCTCACCTTCCCCCCTACTCACAAGGCAGGCAATACGCTCGACCTCATCTTTACTAGATGCTGTTCTTCCACTAACCTCATTGCAACTCCCTCCAAGTCTCCGACCACTGCCTTGTATCCTTTTCCCTCTCGCTCTCATCCAACACCTCCCACACTGCCCCTACTCGGATGGTATCGCGCCGTCCCAACCTTCGCTCTCTCTCCCCCGCTACTCTCTCCTCTTCCATCCTATCATCTCTTCCCTCCGCTCAAACCTTCTCCCACCTATCTCCTGATTCTGCCTCCTCAACCCTCCTCTCCTCCCTCTCTGCATCCCTTGACTCTCTATGTCCCCTATCCTCCAGGCCGGCTCGGTCCTCCCCTCCCGCTCCGTGGCTCGATGACTCATTGCGAGCTCACAGAACAGGGCTCCGGGCAGCCGAGCGGAAATGGAGGAAAACTCGCCTCCCTGCGGACCTGGCATCCTTTCACTCCCTCCTCTCTACATTTTCCTCCTCTGTCTCTGCTGCTAAAGCCACTTTCTACCACGCTAAATTCCAAGCTTCTGCCTCTAACCCTAGGAAGCTCTTTGCCACCTTCTCCTCCCTCCTGAATCCTCCGCCCCCTCCCCCCCCCCTCCTCCCTCTCTGCAGATGACTTCGTCAACCATTTTGAAAAGAAGGTCGACGACATCCGATCCTCGTTTGCTAAGTCAAACGACACCGCTGGTTCTGCTCACACTGCCCTACCCTATGCTCTGACCTCTTTCTCCCCTCTCTCTCCAGATGAAATCTCGCGTCTTGTGACGGCCGGCCGCCCAACAACCTGCCCGCTTGACCCTATCCCCTCCTCTCTTCTCCAGACCATTTCCGGAGACCTTCTCCCTTACCTCACCTCGCTCATCAACTCATCCCTGACCGTTGGCTACGTCCCTTCCGTCTTCAAGAGAGCGAGAGTTGCACCCCTTCTGAAAAAACCTACACTCGATCCCTCCGATGTCAACAATTACAGACCAGTATCCCTTCTTTCTTTTCTCTCCAAAACTCTTGAACGTGCCGTCCTTGGCCAGCTCTCCCGCTATCTCTCTCTGAATGACCTTCTTGATCCAAATCAGTCAGGTTTCAAGACTAGTCATTCAACTGAGACTGCTCTCCTCTGTATCACGGAGGCGCTCCGCACTGCTAAAGCTAACTCTCTCTCCTCTGCTCTCATCCTTCTAGATCTATCGGCTGCCTTCGATACTGTGAACCATCAGATCCTCCTCTCCACCCTCTCCGAGTTGGGCATCTCCGGCGCGGCCCACGCTTGGATTGCGTCCTACCTGACAGGTCGCTCCTACCAGGTGGCGTGGCGAGAATCTGTCTCCTCACCACGCGCTCTCACCACTGGTGTCCCCCAGGGCTCTGTTCTTGGCCCTCTCCTATTCTCGCTATACACCAAGTCACTTGGCTCTGTCATAACCTCACATGGTCTCTCTTATCATTGCTATGCAGACGACACACAATTAATCTTCTCCTTTCCCCCTTCTGATGACCAGGTGGCGAATCGCATCTCTGCATGTCTGGCAGACATATCAGTGTGGATGACGGATCACCACCTCAAGCTGAACCTCGGCAAGACGGAGCTGCTCTTCCTCCCGGGGAAGGACTGCCCGTTCCATGATCTCGCCATCACGGTTGACAACTCCACTGTGTCCTCCTCCCAGAGCGCCAAGAACCTTGGTGTGATCCTGGACAACACCCTGTCGTTCTCAACTAACATCAAGGCGGTGGCCCGTTCCTGTAGGTTCATGCTCTACAACATCCGCAGAGTACGACCCTGCCTCACACAGGAAGCGGCGCAGGTCCTAATCCAGGCACTTGTCATCTCCCGTCTGGATTACTGCAACTCGCTGTTGGCTGGGCTCCCTGCCTGTGCCATTAAACCCCTTCAACTCATCCAGAACGCCGCAGCCCGTCTGGTGTTCAACCTTCCCAAGTTCTCTCACGTCACCCCGCTGCTCCGTTCTCTCCACTGGCTTCCAGTTGAAGCTCGCATCCGCTACAAGACCATGGTGCTTGCCTACGGAGCTGTGAGGGGAACGGCACCTCAGTACCTCCAGGCTCTGATCAGGCCCTACACCCAAACAAGGGCACTGCGTTCATCCACCTCTGGCCTGCTCGCCTCCCTACCACTGAGGAAGTACAGCTCCCGCTCAGCCCAGTCAAAACTGTTCGCTGCCCTGGCCCCCCAATGGTGGAACAAACTCCCTCACGACGCCAGGACAGCGGAGTCAATCACCACCTTCCGGAGACACCTGAAACCCCACCTCTTTAAGGAATACCTAGGATAGGTTAAGTAATCCCTCTCACCCCACCCCCCCTAAGTTTTAGATGCACTATTGTTAAGTGACTGTCCCACTGGATGTCATAAGGTGAATGCACCAATTTGTAAGTCGCTCTGGATAAGAGCGTCTGCTAAATGACTTAAATGTAAATGATGTAATGTAAATGGACAAGTCATATTCCTTATGCACAAGTAAAAAAAAAAATACAAAAATTATGATAATAAAATACAACTAAAGTATGTTGATACAGTTTTTATACGTGTGTAATTGACACAAAATTTGAAAGAATTTCGAAAAACGGTCCAGAAAGCACTTTTTTAAGGGTGTGTGAAGATTTTTAAATTTTTTTGACATTTTTGACTTTTGACTTTTGACTTCCTATGAAATCATATTGAAAATGGACAAAACATATTACTTATGCGCATGTAAAAAAATATATATATATGATAATAAAATTGGACAAAAGTATATTCATACAGTTCTTACACATGTGTAATTGACAAAAAAATCAAAAGAATTTCGAAAAACGGTCCAGAAAGCACTTTTTTAAGGGTGTGTGAAGATTTTTACAAAATTTTGACATTTTTGACTTTTGACTTTTGACTTCCTATGAAATCATATTGAAAATGGACAAAACATATTACTTATGCACATGTAAAAAATTAATAAAAATATGATAATAAAATTGGACAAAAGTGTATTCATACAGTTCTTACACATGTGTAATTGACAAAAAATTCGAAAGAATTTCGAAAAACAGTCCAGAAAGCACTTTTTTAAGGGTGTGTGAAGATTTTTACAAAATTTTGACATTTTTGATTTTTGACTTTTGACTTCCTATGAAATCATATTGAAAATGGACAAAACATATTACTTATGCACATGTAAAAAATAAATAAAAATATGATAATAAAATTGGACAAAAGTGTATTCATACAGTTCTTACACATGTGTAATTGACAAAAAAATCTAAAGAATTTCGAAAAACGGTCCAGAAAGCACTTTTTTAAGGGGTGATAAGTTTTTGCCAAAAAAAAAATTAATTTTTTCAGAATTTTGCTTTTGGATGTTGACTTGGGTTACATTTCCAATATGAAAAACCATGGTGGAGCGGATTCGCCACCTGTTGAATTGTGTTACAACTGGCAATTGCCATATGGCATTTGCAATACACTTTGCATGAATCAACGCCGAATTGGGTGGTATTGGACAATGTGTATATGGTTTGTCCGATGCCAATGACTTCCCATTCATTTTTGTCCAATACAGGGGGGTATTCCCTTACATCAATTATACTTGCTAACATCCAATCATTAGAAAATAAAATGGATGATTTACGATTATCCTACAACCGGGAAATTACAAACTGTAATATCATATGTTTCACAGAGTTGGGGCTGAACGACAACAGTGGCTCGGATGGTTGTTGTCCTTCAGGTGCTGGAGGTGTCCTGGAGGGCAGGTGATGCATTGGGCAGACTGTACCACCCTCTGGAGAGCCCTGAGGTTATTAGTCACACACAAAATTAGCAGAGGTTATTGCGGGTGTAGCGAAATGCTTGTGTTCCTAGCTCCAACAGTGGCTCAGGTGGATGATGTTCTTGATTATCTTTTTGGCCTTCCTTTGACATCGGGTGCTGTAGGTGTCCTGGAGGGCAGACAGTGTGCCCTCTGTGATGTGTTGTGAAGACCGTACCACCCTCTGGAGAGACCAGTGGATGCGGGCAGTTACCATACCAGGCAGTGATACAGCTCGACAGGATGCTCTCATTTGTGCACCTGAAAAAGTTTCTGAGGGTCTTAGGGGCCAAGCCAAATTTGTTCAGCCTCCTGAGGTTGAAGACGTGCTGTTGCGCCTTCTTCGCCACACTGTCTGTGTTGGTGGACCATTTCAGATTGTCGGTGATGTGTACGTGAGGAACTTGAAGCTTTCCACCTTCTCTAATGCTGTCCCGTTGATGTGGATAAAGGTGTGCTCCCTCTGCTGTTTCCTGAAGTCCAAGATCAGCTACTTCGTTTTGATTACATTGAGGGAGAGGTTATTTTCCTGGCACCACCCCACCAGGGACCTAACCTCCTCCATGTAGGCGGTCTTGTCATTGTTGATAATCAGCCCTACTGCTGTTGTGTCGTCTGCTAAATTGATGATTGAGTTGGAGGCGTGCGTAGCCATGCAGTCACAGGTGAACAGGGGGTACAGGAGGGTGCTGAGCACGCACCCTTGTGGGGACCGTGTGTTGAGGATCAGCAAAGTGGAGGTGTCGTTTTCTTCCTTCACCACCTTTTGGTGTTTTTCAGAGTCAGTAGAAAGGCCTCTTTAGTGTCCTAAGTTTTCATATTGTGACCTTAATTGCCTACCGTCTTTAAGCTGTTAGTATCTATAAGACCGTTCCACAGGTGCATTGTTATTAATTGCTTATGGTTAATTGAACAAGCATGGGAAACAGTGTTTAAACCCTTTACAATTAAGATCTGTGAAGGTATTTGGATTTTTATTTGTCATCTTTGAAAGACAGGGTCCTTAAAAAGGGACATTTATTTTTTATTTTTTATATTATTTATATAGTTTATATTCTTTGTATCTGTCTATTTACCACCACAAACCGATGCTGGCACTAAGACTGCATGAGCTGAACTGTATACTCCCATAAGCAAACAGGAAAACGCGACACTCAAAGTGGCTTGGGACTAATGCAGGGAAACATAAATAATGATGGAGCTAATGTGTGTGTAATGATGACCAGGTGTGTGTAATAATGGGGACCAGGAGTCTACAATAATGATGAGTAGGTGTGTGTAATTATGAGGAGCAGGTGTGTGTAATGATGGTGATCGGGTTTGTGTGATGATGATCAGGTGTGTGCTTAATGTTGACCAGGTGTGTGTAATGATGATCAGGTGTGTGTAATGATGGTGATCGGGTTTGTGTAATAATGATCAGGTGTGTGTAATAATGATCAGGTGTGTGTAATGATGATCAGGTCTGTGTAATGATGATGACCAGGTGTGTGTAATGATGATCAGGTCTGTGTAATGATGATGACCAGGTGTGTGTAATGATGGTGTGCAGATGTGTATACTGATGACCAGGTATGTGTAATAATGGGGAGCAGGTGTCTGTAATAATGACCAGGTATGTGTAATGATGACCAGGTGTGTGTAATAATGGGGACCAGGTGTGTGTTATGATGGTGATCAGGTGTGTGTAATGATGATCAGGTGTGTGTAATGATTGGTAGCAGGTGTGTTTAATGATTGGGACCAGATGTGTGTATTGATGGCCTTGTGTGTGTAATTTTGAGGACCTGGTGTGTCTAATGGTGTGGAGCCGGTGCCGGTGGTTAGTAGACCAGTTATTTTGAGCGCTGGCGAGAGGGAGAGGGAGGAGGCGTGACAGTAGTCCTCCCCTGAGATGCAACTCCATCTACAGGATGACGCCAGCCAGGAGGACGGCCCGAGGGCAAGGAGCGGACCTTTCCGGACTGCGGAGATGGAAATCCCGGATAATGTTGGGGTCCAGGATGTCGGCCACCGGAACCCAACAGCGCTCCTCTGGGCCATTCACATCACCAGTCCACCAAGCCGACCCCCACGGCGTCGGGAGTCCATTCGGGACCTACAAGGCATAGGCAGGTGTCCCATCAATGTCCAGGGGAGATGGAGGGGTGTCACGAGGGATGACATCAGCCAGGGGACAAGGATCCGAGGGAAACATGAAAAGTGGGTCAGATCCGGTTGTTGGTGGGGAGTTGTAAACAGTAAGTTACCTCATTGACGCTCCGGAGGACCTTGAAGAGCCCCACAAACTAGGGGCTCAGCTTCCAGCAGGACAGTCAGAGCGGGAGATTCCTGGTGGAGAGCCAGACGCAATCACCAAGATGGAACATGGGAGTCTCACTGCAGTGGCAGTCCTCCTGATCATTCTGACGGCAGATGACGCATTGGAGCCTCACGTGGGTGGCGTTCCACACCACCTCCACTCGTCCACTACAGTGGCCTCGGTCTGTCTCGGAGTCCCTGGAGCCAGGGCCGGCTGATATCCCAGGACCTACTGGAAGGGAGTCAGTCCGGTGGAGGAGTGACAAAGTGGGTTCTAGCCATACTCTGCCCAGGGAAGGAACCGTGCCCACTCCCCCAGTCGGTCCTGGCAGTGACTGCATAGGAACCTCCCCAGCTCATGGTTGGTCTTCTCCACCTGCCCGTTGGACTGATCCGGTACCCGGATGTGAGGTTGGCTTTGGCCCCCGGCTTCTCCATGAAGGCTCTCCATACCCGCAAAAAGAATTGGGCGCCACTTTTGGAGATGATGTCCTCCGGAAGGTCATAGTTCTGGAAGACCTGCTAGAACAGTGCCTCGGCAACCTGGAGAGCGGTAGGGAGACCAGAGAGAGGGATAAAACGACTGTATTTTGAAACTCTGTCCACAACAACTATAACAGTGGTGAAGAAACCATCAGACAGGGGGAGATCAGTAACAAAGTCTATGGACAGATGGGACGAAGGCCACTGAGGCATGGGAAGGGAAAGTAGTTTATCCGGTTCCGGTTGGAGCGAGTGGTCGCATCTGCACTTCGCTCCCGCGGGTAGTATAACTTTTTCATTATATTTCATTATAGCACAACGGTTTGATTTGTCTAATCTTAGCAATTTCTTCTCAGCTAGCTACATAGCCGTCTTTGTATCAAAGATAATTGCGTAATTATCGTATTTCGCCGTCCTAACGTAGTCTTCACTAGCCAGCTAGCTAACGTCCACTGATTAGCTGCACTGGAGAAACTATTACACTCAACTGAACGACTTGATTAGTGTAGTGTTAGCTAGCTACATAGCTGTCTTTGCTGTCTTCGTATCATCGTATCCAAGATAATTGTGTTTAGGTTTAGAGTGTGTAGTCTTAGAGTGATTATCTTAATTTACCGAGGTTAGCTAGCCAGCTATTTGTCGTCCTTAACGTAGGAGACTCTGCTAGCTAGCCAACAGCTAGCCAACGTCTTCTGAATAGACTCAACAACCCGGTCGCATTCACAGGTAGTATCACATTTTCACTTCATTTCATTACAGTACAACGGTTTGATTTGTTTGATCGTAGCTAGCTACATAGCCGTCTTTGTATCAAAGATAATTGTGTAGTCTAGAGCGATTTTCTAGGTTCGCTAGCCAGCTATTGTCGTTCTTTTAACGCAACGTAACGTAAACAACACTGCTAGCTAGCCAGCTAGCCCCCGAATAGCAACACTGCAGAAACTATTACACTCAACGGAACGACTTGATTAGTGTAGTGTCAACAACGCACCCACTGCCAGCTGGCCTACTTCAGAAGTTCTGTATCATTTTAATCATTTTAGTCAATAAGATTCTTGCTACGTAGCTTAACTTTCTGAACATTCGAGACGTGTAGTCCACTTGTCATTCCAATCTCCTTTGCATTAGCGTAGCCTCTTCTGTAGCCTGTCAACTATGTGTCTGTTTATCCCTGTTCTCTCCTCTCTGCACAGACCATACAAACGCTCTACACCGCGTGGCCGCGGCCACCCTACTCTGGTGGTCCCAGCACGCACGACCCACGTGGAGTTCCAGGTCTCCGGTAGCCTCTGGAACTGCCAATCTGCGGTCAACAAGGCAGAGTTCATCTCAGCCTATGCCTCCCTCCAGTCCCTCGACTTCTTGGCACTGACGGAAACATGGATCACCACAGACAACACTGCTACTCCTACTGCTCTCTCTTCGTCCGCCCACGTGTTCTCGCACACCCCGAGAGCGTCTGGTCAGCGGGGTGGTGGCACCGGGATCCTCATCTCTCCCAAGTGGTCATTCTCTCTTTCTCCCCTTACCCATCTGTCTATCGCCTCCTTTGAATTCCATGCTGTCACAGTTACTAGCCCTTTCAAGCTTAACATCCTTATCATTTATCGCCCTCCAGGTTCCCTCGGAGAGTTCATCAATGAGCTTGATGCCTTGATAAGCTCCTTTCCCGAGGACGGCTCACCTCTCACAGTTCTGGGCGACTTTAACCTCCCCACGTCTACCTTTGACTCTTTCCTCTCTGCCTCCTTCTTTCCACTCCTCTCCTCTTTTGACCTCACCCTCTCACCTTCCCCCCCCCTACTCACAAGGCAGGCAATACGCTCGACCTCTTCTTTACTAGATGCTGTTCTTCCACTAACCTCATTGCAACTCCCCTCTAAGTCTCCGACCACTACCTTGTATCCTTTTCCCTCTCGCTCTCATCCAACACCTCCCACACTGCCCCTACTCGGATGGTATCGCGCCGTCCCAACCTTCGCTCTCTCTCTCCCCCGCTACTCTCTCCTCTTCCATCCTATCATCTCTTCCCTCCGCTCAAACCTTCCCCCACCTATCTCCTGATTCTGCCTCCTCAACCCTCCTCTCCTCCCTCTCTGCATCCCTTGACTCTCTATGTCCCCTATCCTCCAGGCCGGCTCGGTCCTCCCCTCCCGCTCCGTGGCTCGATGACTCATTGCGAGCTCACAGAACAGGGCTCCGGGCAGCCGAGCGGAAATGGAGGAAAACTCGCCTCCCTGCGGACCTGGCATCCTTTCACTCCCTCCTCTCTACATTTTCCTCCTCTGTCTCTGCTGCTAAAGCCACTTTCTACCACGCTAAATTCCAAGCATCTGCCTCTAACCCTAGGAAGCTCTTTGCCACCTTCTCCTCCCTCCTGAATCCTCCTCCCACTCCCCCCCTCCTCCCTCTCTGCAGATGACTTCGTCAACCATTTTGAAAAGAAGGTCGACGACATCCGATCCTCGTTTGCTAAGTCAAACGACACCGCTGGTTCTGCTCACACTGCCCTACCCTGTGCTCTGACCTCTTTCTCCCCTCTCTCTCCAGATGAAATCTCGCGTCTTGTGACGGCCGGCCGCCCAACAACCTGACCCTATCCCCTCCTCTCTTCTCCAGACCATTTCCGGAGACCTTCTCCCTTACCTCACCTCGCTCATCAACTCATCCCTGACCGCTGGCTACGTCCCTTCCGTCTTCAAGAGAGCGAGAGTTGCACCCCTTCTGAAAAAACCTACACTCGATCCCTCCGATGTCAACAATTACAGACCAGTATCCCTTCTTTCTTTTCTCTCCAAAACTCTTGAACGTGCCGTCCTTGGCCAGCTCTCCCGCTATCTCTCTCTGAATGACCTTCTTGATCCAAATCAGTCAGGTTTCAAGACTAGTCATTCAACTGAGACTGCTCTTCTCTGTATCACGGAGGCGCTCCGCACTGCTAAAGCTAACTCTCTCCTCTGCTCTCATCCTTCTAGACCTATCGGCTGCCTTCGATACTGTGAACCATCAGATCCTCCTCTCCACCCTCTCCGAGTTGGGCATCTCCGGCGCGGCCCACGCTTGGATTGCGTCCTACCTGACAGGTCGCTCCTACCAGGTGGCGTGGCGAGAATCTGTCTCCTCACCACGCGCTCTCACCACTGGTGTCCCCCAGGGCTCTGTTCTTGGCCCTCTCCTATTCTCGCTATACACCAAGTCACTTGGCTCTGTCATAACCTCACATGGTCTCTCTTATCATTGCTATGCAGACGACACACAATTAATCTTCTCCTTTCCCCCTTCTGATGACCAGGTGGCGAATCGCATCTCTGCATGTCTGGCAGACACATCAGTGTGGATGACTGATCACCACCTCAAGCTGAACCTCGGCAAGACGGAGCTGCTCTTCCTCCCGGGGAAGGACTGCCCGTTCCATGATCTCGCCATCACGGTTGACAACTCCATTGTGTCCTCCTCCCAGAGCGCCAAGAACCTTGGCGTGATCCTGGACAACACCCTGTCGTTCTCAACCAACATCAAGGCGGTGGCCCGTTCCTGTAGGTTCATGCTCTACAACATCCGCAGAGTACGACCCTGCCTCACACAGGAAGCGGCGCAGGTCCTAATCCAGGCACTTGTCATCTCCCGTCTGGATTACTGCAACTCGCTGTTGGCTGGGCTCCCTGCCTGTGCCATTAAACCCCTTCAACTCATCCAGAACGCCGCAGCCCGTCTGGTGTTCAACCTTCCCAAGTTCTCTCACGTCACCCCGCTCCTCCGTTCTCTCCACTGGCTTCCAGTTGAAGCTCGCATCCGCTACAAGACCATGGTGCTTGCCTACGGAGCTGTGAGGGGAACGGCACCTCAGTACCTCCAGGCTCTGATCAGGCCCTACACCCAAACAAGGGCACTGCGTTCATCCACCTCTGGCCTGCTCGCCTCCCTACCACTGAGGAAGTACAGCTCCCGCTCAGCCCAGTCAAAACTGTTCGCTGCCCTGGCCCCCCCAATGGTGGAACAAACTCCCTCACGACGCCAGGACAGCGGAGTCAATCACCACCTTCCGGAGACACCTGAAACCCCACCTCTTTAAGGAATATCTAGGATAGGATAAGTAATCCCTCTCACCCCCCCCCCCCCTTAAGTTTTAGATGCACTATTGTAAAGTGACTGTTCCACTGGATGTCATAAGGTGAATGCACCAATTTGTAAGTCACTCTGGATAAGAGCGTCTGCTAAATGACTTAAATGTAAATGTTAAATGTAGTTTACCAGCTGGAACGTGCCAGGGAGATTTGGCTTGGGCACATATGGAGCAAGAGTTGACATAGCGGGCGATGTCCTGCGCCAAGGTGGGCCACCAGTATTTATCAGAGAGGGATTGGATAGTGGGGGTGATACCTGGGCGTCCAGTTATGAGGGATGTGTGTGCCCAGGTCAGCAGCCGATCTCTTATCCCGGTTGGGATGTAGAAGCATTCTGGAGGGCAGTTAGTAGCAGCGGGTCCCCTCTCCAGAGCCTTGCGGATGTCCCCATCTACATCCCAAAACAAGGGGCCAATGATACAGGGGGATTGATTGATGGGCTAAAGGGCACTTACAGGACTCTCAACCGGGTTGGAACAACAGGATATGGAAAGCAGGTCTTCCGGAAGTAATTCACAACCTTGACCAGGAGATGGTGGGGTTGTGACATTGGAGCCACGGGAAGCCGAGGTTGACTTTGTGTACAGGTATGGTGATGATGAGGAATATAAGGCTTTCCTGGTGCATGGGTCCCGCGGTGGGGGTGAGTGGTGCTGTGAATGTGCCGGATCGCAATGGTTGCATATCCAGGACTGGAGAAGGAAGTGATGTTCAGGGTGGAGGCGAGGGCCTGGTCGATGAAATGACATGTGGCACCCGAGTCCACTAGAGCTATAGAGACACACCTGAGGGACAGCCAGCCAGTAAAATAGGAACCAGAAAGGGTTTAGCGGAAAACGATGATGATGGAATACTCACGCCTACCCTGGGAGACGGATAGTCACGAGGCCGTCCCTCTGCCCTAGTTGAACCTGGGTTGGGATGCACCGGAAACCATGGAAGCTGGTGACTCTCCTGCTGAGAGCCCCAGCAGTCTCCGGCAACACCGCTCTGCCTGGGAGATGTGTGTGGCCCCTACCTCCATGGGTTCAGGCTCTGCTTCAGGACAGCCAAAGGAGGGAGGTGAGGTGGACACGTACGCTTCTGAAAAAGGTTATCCAGACGGATGGCAATCGCGCTGAGTGCATCCAAGGGAAGTCTTGTCATCTGAACACACCAACTCTGTCTGGACCTCTTTGCGCAGTCCCCACCGGAATAGAGTGCGGAGCGCTGGGTCATTCCATCTGCTGGAGGCTGCCACAGTCTGAAAGGTGAGGGCATACTCCGCATCAGTCTGGGCATCCTGTTGGAGTTGTAAAGGTCGCTCACTTCCTTCTCTACCCTCTGGAGGTTGGTCGAAGACCGCCTTGAACAGAGCCATGAACCTCGCCCGGTCAGCAGGAAAATGACTGTGGCAACATTGGACCTCTCAGTGGTGGGGGCTTCATTCAAATCTATGCTAGAATCAGAATGCAAGATTTGTCACCAGTACTTGAAAACGTGAATACAACCGTAAAGTAAATCATTACCAGCCAAACCATTTTCTGATAGGGATTTATTGATACAAGTGGCCCGTACCGATGTTATGATACTAATAACTTGTCTCAGGTGGGTTGTTTATGTTTCTACCATTTTGGATAGTTGGAGTAACCATTTTCCTAACCTTAACCTCATTCTACTAACCTGTTAAGTTAATTCACCTAACCGGGCTATGTCAATTATCCTAACCTGCCACGTTAATTATCCTAACCTGCTGTATTAATTATCCTAACCTGCTGTATTAATTATCCTAACCTGCCACGTTAATTATCTTAACCTGCTGTATTAATTATCCTAACCTGCTGTATTAATTATCCTAACCTGCCACGTTAATTATCCTAACCTACCATGTTAATTATCCTAACATGTCATGTTAATTATCCTAACCTGACATGTTAATTATCCTAACCTGACATGTTAATTATCCTAACCTGCCATGTTAATTATCCTAACCTGCTGTATTAATTATCCTAACCTGACATGTTAATTATCCTAACCTGCTGTATTAATTATCCTAACCTGACATGTTAATTATCCTAACCTGAGCGTCTGCTAAATGACTTAAATGTAAATGTAATGTTAATTATCCTAACCTGCCATGTTAATTATCCTAACCTGCTGTATTAATTATCCTAACCTGACATGTTCATTATCCTAACCTACCATGTTAATTATCCTAACCTACCATGTTAATTATCCTAACCTACCACGTTAATTATCCCAACCTGACACGTTAACTATCCTAACCTGCCCTATAAACAAACCTTCTTTGGTGACAAATAATCAGTATCACCAAAACAGAAGCCAACCACAGTCCTTTGGCAGAATCTGACAGTCCTTTTGCAGAATTGTACTGCAAAAGATGAAAACATCTTCCAACACAATAAATAGATGTTTCTGTTAAATATTTGACAGTATGGGAAGGCAACAGTATTGGTGTGTGATAGGAGCGTGACATCATTGCCTAATTAAACTCAGAGCCTATCCCAAGGCAGGACATAAACACCCAATAATCTATTGCTAAACAACATTTTGAACAATAATTTATCTTTTGCATAGATGTCTGGGCTGTGGCATTTAGCCTACTTTTAAATTGTTTTGAATATACAATCAGTATTGCAGAACTGGTGGACAGGTGCTCACTATACTGTAGGTATGCTAAACTAATTGTTTAATTTGAAAAAGTCACTGGAAAATATCAAAACATTGTGCCCAAACCACTATGTGATCAAAATTGCCGTTGCTCTTTCTTTTCGAAACTGCAGTGGCCTAATTCCAATAGTTCCAAGTTATACAATGGGCT
>NC_060179.1:15000-90000 GCF_021184085.1 Oncorhynchus gorbuscha | reverse complement strand
GGTTGTGATACAGCCTTGTCTCCTCACAGTCTCTCCGAGCTATGGAACTCCCAATCACGTCCGGTTGTGATACAGCCTTGTCTCGTCACAGTCTCTCCGAGCTATGGAACTCCCAATCACGTCCGGTTGTGATACAGCCTTGTCTCGTCACAGTCTCTCCGAGCTATGGAACTCCCAATCACGTCCGGTTGTGATACAGCCTTGTCTCGTCACAGTCTCTCCGAGCTATGGAACTCCCAATCACGTCCGGTTGTGATACAGCCTTGTCTCCTCACAGTCTCTCCGAGCTATGGAACTCCCAATCACGTCCGGTTGTGATACAGCCTTGTCTCGTCACAGTCTCTCCGAGCTATGGAACTCCCGATCACATCCGGTTGTGATACAGCCTTGTCTCGTCACAGTCTCTCCGAGCTATGGAACTCCCGATCACGTCCAGTAAAGATACAGCCTTGTCTCGTCACAGTCTCTCTGTGAATTCAAGTTGCCATCAATAAAATTGTATTCTATTTGTCTGCAGCTTATGTCTGCCCCATACCAAAACCCCACCTCCACCATGGGGCACCATGGAGCAAAACTGCTTGCCCACACGACGTCATTAACATCTGTCATCTGCCCTGTACAGTCAAAACCAGGTTCTGTGAAGAACACACTTCTCCAGTGTGCCAGTGGCCATCGAAGGTGAGCATTTGCCCACTGAAGTAGGTTACGATGCAGACCTGCAGTCAGGTCAAGACCCTGGTGAGGACAACGAGCACACAGATGAGCTTCCCTGAGATGGTTTTTGACAGTTTATGCAGAAATGATTTGGTTGTGCAAACCAACAGTTTCATCAGCTGTCCGGTGGCTAGTCTCAGATGATCACGCAGATGAAGAAGCTGGATGTGGAGGTCCTGGGCTGGCATGGTTACACGTGTTCTGCGGTTGTGAGACCAGTTGGATGTACAGCCAAATTCTCTAAAATGTCGTTGGAGGCGGCTTAAGGTCGAGAAATTAACATAAAATTCTCTGGCAACAGATCTGTTGGACATTTCTGCAGTCAGCTTGCCAATTGCACACTCCCTCAAAACTTGAGACATCTGTGGCATTGTGATGTGTGACAAAACTGCACATTTTAGAGTGGCCTTTTATTGATCCCAGCATAAGGTGCACCTATGTAATGATCATGTTGTTTAATCAGCTTGTTGATATGCCACACTTGTCAGGAGGATGGATTATCTTAGAAAAGGAGAAATGCTCACTAACAGGGATGAAAACACATTTGTGCCCAAAATTTGAGAGAAATAATATTTTTGTGGAAGATTTCTTGCATCTTTTATTTCAACTCATGAAACACTTTACATGTTGAGTTTATATATATCTTTTTTTGTTTGTTCAGTATACAACAAACACAAGTCTCAGTACACTTGAGAAAAGATTTATCAACCAGCTAATTCCCTGGGTAACATACAAACATCAGCCATTTAAAAATAAATCATAAAAACAGAGGCCAGGACAAGCAAAAGGTCCTACAACAATTTATCCTCACATCTCCTCGCCAAGTGGAACTCATCAGTGAGAGCCCAAGATTGGGTCTGCCAACACCAGGACGAGGGAGGCTCGATGCAGCAGGGACTTCAACTCCACAGCAGGCTCCCCAAGCAGTAATGAGGCCAGCCCCAGCACCAGGAGACAAGTCCAGCAGCGCAAACATCCACCCTCCAGCATTCCTGAGGAAGGAGCCAAAGATCTCTTCATACCACCAGGGTAAGACATTGAAAACTACCTGCTGAGGTTTGAACGAGTGGCCAAGATGTGACGGTGGCCAGAGGTACAATGAGCCTGCAATCTTGTCCCATTGCTCACAATTCAGTTTGTCTGTGATGTGTATGCCGAGGAACTTAAAACGTACTACCCTCTCCACTACTGTCCCATCGATGTGGATAGGGGGGTGCTCCCTCTGCTGTTTCCTGAAGTCCACAATCATCTCCTTAGTTTTGATGATGTTGAGTGTGAGGTTATTTTCCTGACACCACACCCCGAGGGGCCTCACCTCCTCCCTGTAGGCCGTCTCGTCGTTGTTGGTAATCAAGCTTACCACTGTAGTGTCGTCCGCAAACTTGATGATTGAGTTGGAGGCGTGCGTGGCCACGCGGTCATGGGTGAACAGGGAGTACAGGAGAGGGCTCCGAACGCACCTTTGTGGGGCCCCAATGTTGAGGATCAGCGGGGTGGAGATGTTGTTACCTCCCTCATCACCTGGGGGCGGCCCGTCAGGAAGTCCAGTACCCAGTTGCACAGGGCGGGGTCGAGACCCAGGGTCTCGAGCTTGATGACAAGTTTGGAGGGTACTATGTTGTTAAATGCTGAGCTGTAGTCGATGAACAGCATTCTCACATAGGTATTCCTCTTGTCCAGATGGGTTAGGGCAGTGTGCAGTGTGGTTGAGATTGCATCGTCTGTGGACCTATTTGGGCGGTAAGCAAATTGGAGTGGGTCTAGGGTGTCAGGTAGGGTGGAGGTGATATGGTCCTTGACTAGTCTCTCAAAGCACTTCATGATGACGGAAGTGAGTGCTATGGGGCGGTAGTCGTTTAGCTCAGTTACCTTAGCTTTCTTGGGAACAGGAACAATGGTGGCCCTCTTGAAGCATGTGGGAACAGCAGACTGGTATAGGGATTGATTGAATATGTCCGTAAACACACCAGCCAGCTGGTCTGCGCATGCTCTGAGGGCGCGGCTGGGGATGCCGTCTGGGCCTGCAGCCTTGCGAGGATTAACACGTTTAAATGTTTTACTCACGTTGGCTGCAGTGAAGGAGAGTCCGCATGTTTTGGTAGCGTGTCAGTGGCACTGTATTGTCCTCAAAGCGGGCAAAAAAGTTATTTAGTCTGCCTGGGAGCAAAACATCCTGGTCTGTGACGGGGCTGGTTTTCTTTTTGTAATCCGTGATTGACTGTAGACCCTGCCACATAACTCTTGTGTCTGAGCCGTTGAATTGCGACTCTACTTTGTCTATATACTGACTAAGCTTGTTTGATTGCCTTGTGGAGGGAATAGTTACACTGTTTGTATTAGGTCATGTTTCCGGTCACCTTGCCCTGATTAAAAGTAGTGGTTCGGCTTTCAGTTTCACGTGAATGCTGCCATCAATCCACGGTTTCTGTTTTGGGAATGTTTTAATTGTTGCTATGGGAACAACATCTTCAATGCACGTTCTAATGAACTTGCACACCGAATCAGCGTATTCGTCAATGTTGTTTTTCGCAGCAAAGCGGAACATATCCCAGTCCGGCCTCAGCGCGGGAGCTTCTTGTTTTAGCTTCTGTCTGTAGGCAGGGAGCAACAAAATGGAGCAGGCCTTGGACAAGGTCGTTAGCCACTATAGCCACTCCGTGTCCGGTGCAAAATCCAGAGCTTACGGCAGGAATCCGGTGATGTAGTGGCTTCTAGTCGTGTTAATGAAGAGTCCGGGAGGCATCAGCTGTGTAGCCGAGTGATCATCTGAAAAGCAGTCTCTAATAAGTACGACGCAACACGGAGTGCCTGGATGCAGCCCTTAGCCGTGGTATATTGGCAATATACCAATACGTTGATGGGAAAGCACTAGTTTGCTGGCACCATAATTTATGTTTATACTTTTGCGGCAGTACTGTTGTTTTGGAAATCACTATGTAAATAAACACCCTTGCACGGTGCTTTTGCAACTCCACCATTTGTAGAGTTTAAATTGTGACTGTTCCACTGGATGTCATAAGGTGAATGCACCAATCTGTAAGTCGCTCTGGATAAGAGCGTCTGCTAAATGACTTAAATGTAAATGTAAATTTAGTATAGACTTAAGTTACAATTATGTTTTTTCAGTTTAGCCTTCTGGCCTACAATACACAACAAATACCATGTGTATCTTTCACTATAGAATACTGCTATAATCAATTGTAAATCATTTTATGAACTTTAACACACTTTTAGTAGCTACTAGGATGTGAAAAAACTTGTATGACCTCTTTTATATAATCAATATATCTCTGTCATAGCTCCGAGTCACACAACAAACACACAACTCTCTCTCTCTCTCTCTCTCTCTCTCTCTCTCTCTCTCTCTCTCTCTCTCTCTCTCTCTCTCTCTCTCTCATACACACACACACACACACACACACAGAGAGATATTACCATTCTTACATAGCTGCATCTGTTTTTAATGTGGATTTAATGTAGCATGATATTTGAAAATGGACAGTGTGATGTGGATCTGGTATGTGTGTGTGAGGGATCAGTGGGGTGTTAGGGGGCAGCTGTCCTGTCCTCCCCACTCAAGGCTCTCTGTCTGGGTATATATATTATATCCACGTCCTGGAGTGTGTGTGTGTGTTAGAGCGTGTGTGTGTGTTAGAGCAGCAAAGCTCCATGTTGTGTAAACAACACCCTGGTTACGGTAACCAAGGCCTGCTGGGCTATATATATCGAACCCTTTACCTTGAGAGAGAGACAGAGAGAGTGATACTGGCTAGCTAGCTAACAGACTACTGAGATAGAATAGCTTCAACGCTAGCTAACAGGCATAGCCCACAGGCTAGCCAGGTAGTGATTGTTATAGCATAGCCCACATGTTAGCCAGCTAGTGATTGTGATAACATAGCCCGCAGGTAAGCCAGCAAGACATTGTGATAGCATAGCCCACAATTTAGTTTTGTCATTGTGATAGTATAGCCCACAGTTTAGTTTAGTCATTGTGATAGCATAGCCCACAGGTTAGCTAGATAGTGATTGTGATAGCATAACCCACAGGTTAGCCAGCTAGCGATTGTGATAGCATAGCCCACAGGTTAGCCAGCTAGTGATTGTGATAGCATAGCCTGCAGGTTAGCCGGCAAGACATTGTGATAGCATAGCCCACAGGTTTTTAGGTGTATAACTGTAGACCGTCCCCCTCACCCATACCCGGGCGCGAACCAGGAACCCTCTGCACACATCAACAACAGTCACCCACGAAGCATCGTTACCCATCGCTCCACAAAAGCCACGGCCCTTGCAGAGCAAGGGGAACTACTACTTCAAGGTCTCAGAGCAAGTGACGTCACCGATTGAAACGCTATTTAGCGCACACCACCGCTAACTAAGCTAGCCGTTTCACATCCGTTACACTCACCCCCCTTTTGACCTCCTCCTTTTCCGCAGCAACCAGTGATCCGGGTCACGACACCAATGTAACAGTATAACTTTAGACCGTCCCCTCGCCCATACCCGGGCGCGAACCAGGGACCCTCTGCACACATCAACAACATTCACCCACGAAGCATCGTTACCCATCGCTCCACAAAAGTCACAGCCCTTGCAGAGCAAGGGGAACTACTACTTCAAGGTCTCAGAGCAAGTGACGTCACCGATATTTAGCACGCACCACTGCTAACTAAGCTAGACGTTTCACATCCGTTACACAGGCAAGACATTGTGATAGCATAAAGGGGAAACGGGGATACCTATACATAACCCTGCTTAGCCAGCTAGCACTCAACAACTCTAGCGATTATATGAAGTAGTTGACTGAGGGTTGAATGTGTTTCAAACAACAGTCGAGACAACAGACCAGACAACCAGACCAGACAACAGACCAGGGCCCGGTTGAATAAAGCATCTTGTTTCCATTAAGATTTACCTTAAAGAATACTTTCCCCTTACCTGGGGGAAGTGTTTAAGGGTGTTGCATACAGGCATGTAGGGGGCAGCAGGTAGCCTAGCAGGTTTGAGAGGTGAGCCAGCAAATGGAAGGTTGCCAGTTTGAATCCAGGGTCCGACGAGAAAAATCTGATGGTAAATGATCTGGCAAACGGAGGGTTGCTGGTGTCAAATTCTAGAGGACATTGCCTGCCGTTGTGCCCTTGAGCAAGGTGCTTAACCCAGGGCCATCCCGCCCATTATGCAGGATTGGGCGGCCGCTTAGAGCAGCAGATTGATGAGGGAGGCATTTTCTGTGCTAAACTGACCAACAACACAAAATTCTTCCCCAAAACAATGATAACTTCTTTCAGCAAGTGGCATATGGGCTATTAAGGTGAGCATGATAAGCAGTACCCACTATGCCAATGGCAGGGGCACAAAACATGTATCGTGTTCATGCCCAGTGATCCTCTCCTGTACTGTTGAAGAGACAGCCCTGTGGCGCTCCACCAACACTCCGTCAAAGTCATGTAACATTAATAATGTCGTCTGTATGGAAGAAAGAGTATATTGCCTCTGTGGACTTTTCTGTAGCCTACAGGGCGACCAAATTTATGACAATCTCATGAGACACTCACTCACCAAGATGGCGCCGATAGACTTGGCAGCTTTGTTTCTAGCTGCTAAGCAACTTTGCACTATTTGTACAGTATATTTGCAGTATTTTACATTATTAGCCTAGAATGTTTTTTTTGCGTTATTACATATAGACGGAAATAACTTTTGGATATTAGAGTAATAGTAACTCACCAGCAATCCAACCAGAAATACGACTTTCACAATTGAATCCAACGCTTACGAGTATATTACTCTATAATGTTCAGTCCCTGGACGATAAAGTAGACCACCTCAGGGCGAAGATCTCCTTCCAGAGAGACATCAGGGACTTTAACATACTCTGTTTCACGGAATCACGGCTCTCTCCAGCTATACTGTCTCGTCCAAACAGCCAGCTGGGTTCTCAGTACATCGTGCAGACAGGAATAAAGAACCTTTCTTGGAAAAAGAAAGGCTGACATGTATGTTTCATGATTAACTACTTATGTTGTGATTGTGGTAACTCAAGTCCATTTGCTCACCCAACCTAGAATACCTCCCAATCAAATTTTGACTGTATTACCTCCCAAGAGAATTATTTTCGGTTATCGTCATAGCCGTGTATATCCCCCCTCAAGCCGATACCACGACGGCCCTCAAGTAACTACACTGGACTTAGCTCAAACTGGAAAACACATATTCTGTGGACGCATTTATTGTAGCTGGGGACTTTAACAAAGCAAATCTGATTAAAACGCTACCGAAGTTCAACACGTTGCCTGTAGTACCCGCACTTCAAAAACTCTCAACCTTTGATACTCACCCTTCTGAGATGTCTACAAGGCCCTCCCCCGCCCTCCCTTCAGCAAATCAGATCACAACTCCATTCTGCTCCTCCCTTCCTATAGGCAGAAACTCAAACAGGAAGTACCCATGCTAAGGTCTACTCAACACTGGACTGACCAATCAGGATCCATGCTTCAAGATTGTTTAGGATATGTTCCGTGTTGCCTCTGAGAATAACATTGACGTTGTGACTGAGTTCATCAAGAAGTGTATAGGGATGGTGATCCCACTGTGATTATTTAATCCAAACCAAAAACCATGGACAGATGGAAGCATTCGCGCAAAACTGAATGCACGAACCACCACATTTAACCACGGCAAGGTGATTGGGAATATGGTTTAATACAAACAGTGCACTCTGTAATGTAACGAAAAAAGGAACAAGTCAGTACAGAGACAAGGCAGAGTCGCAATTCAGTGTCTCAGACACGAGACGTATGTGTCAGGGACTCCAGGCAATCCCGGATTACAAAGGGAAAACCAGCCATGTTGCGAACACCGACATCTTGTTGGGCTGTATCACTACCTGGTATGGCAACTGCACCATCTGCAACTGCAGGGCTCTCCAGAGGTTGGTGCGGTATGCCCAACGCTTCACTGGGGGCACACTGCCTGCCCTCTAGGACATCACAAGAAGGCCAAAAAGATCATCAAGGACATCAACCACCCGAGCCACAGCCTGTTCATCCCTTTATTAAGGCAATGTCAGTACAGGTGAATCAAAGCCGGGACCGAGAGACTGAAAAACAGCCTCTATCTCAAGGACATCAAACTCTTAAATAGCCATCACTAGCCGACCTCCTACCCAGTACCCTTCCCGACTACCACCCGGTTACTCAACCTTGCACCTTAGAATCTGCTGTACATAGACATCGGCCACTGGTCACTTTAATAATGTTTACATACTGTTGTACTCATTTCATATGTATATACTGTATTCTAGTCAAGGCCATCCTATTTAACTATTGCTGTATATATACCATCACATATATATACTATTCTATAAATATACTAAATATCATATCCACATACTGCCCATGTCTATATATACCATCACATATATATATATATATACTATTCTACGTATTCTATAGATATACTAAATATTATATCCACATACTGTCCATGACTATACATCCCATCACATATATATATGTATATAAACCAATATTTGGCGGCAGGGTAGCCTAGTGGTTAGAGCGTTGGACTAGTAACCGAAAGGTTGCAAGTTCAAATCCCCGATTTGACAAGATGCAAATCTGTTGTTCTGCCCCTGAACAGGCAGTTAGGCTGTTCCTAGGCCATCATTGAAGATAAGAATTTGTTCTTAACCGACTTGCCTAGTAAAATAAAGGTAAAAAAATATATTTGTTTATACTCTGGACTCTGACATTGCTCATCATTATATTTATCTATTTCTTAATTGCATTCATTCACTTTTAGATTTGTGTGTGTTGTTGTGAATTGTTAGTTATTACTGCACAGTTGGAGCTAGAAACATAAGCATTTCGCTACTCCCACAATAATCTGCTAAATATGTGTATGTGATAAAATGTTATTCCATTTGATTTTTTTTTACATCACACTTGATTTCGATCAACATTTACATTTACATTTAAGTCATTTAGCAGACGCTCTTATCCAGAGCGACTTACAAATTGGTGCATTCACCTTATGACATCCAGTGGAACAGTCACTTTACAATAGTGCATCTAAATCTTAAAGGGGGGGGGGGTGAGAGGGATTACTTATCCTATCCTAGGTATTCCTTAAAGAGGTGGGGTTTCAGGTCTCTCCGGAAGGTGGTGATTGACTCCGCTGTCCTGGCGTCGTGAGGGAGTTTGTTCCACCATTGGGGGGCCAGAGCAGCGAACAGTTTTGACTGGGCTGAGCGGGATTTGATAGCCTAAATGGCGCCCTATCAAATCAGAATACTCTTTGATGTGAATATGAATGAAAATATCCTAAAAATAGGACAGGTAAAGGACAGAATGGACAACAACTTATGGAATCAAATTAGGCTACTCACAACTGCTGTCCGGGAGTTTCACTTAGTGGGATAAAATGGCAATATAATTAGTCATTTCAAATCTGTATTTGTCCAATTCTGAGCTGATCGTGACGAAGAAGAACATGCGAACTGCATTTTCCAAGAAAATGCGACGCCTGACAACATGGGTAGCTGAGATAGGCAGCGAGTGAGTTTCAATTTTGTAGAAGCTCATGTACAATGTCAGAGTTCGGAATATAATATATACTCAGTATCCAGTTTATTAGGTACACAACCCCAGACAGGCATCGAGGCATTCAGTTGCAGTTCCATTGAACGTTAGACTGGGTAAAAAGAGTTATATAAGAGATTTTGAGCGTGATATGATTGACGGTGCCAGGCATGCCGGTTTCAGTGTCTCAGAAATGTCCTCCTGGGCTTTTCATGCACGACAGTGCAATGTTTCTACAACTTGATTAGAGTCCACCAGTGGTAAATTGACTTGATTGGACATGATTTGGAAAGGCACCTGTCTATATAAAGTCCCACAGTTGAACGTGCATGTCAGAGCAGAAACCAAGCCATGAGGTCGAAGGAATTGTCCGTAGAGCTCCGAGACAGGATTGTGTTGAAGCACAGAATTGGGGAAGGGTACCAAAAAATGTCTGCAGTCTGCAGGTCCCCAAGAACACAGTAGCCTTCATCATTCTTAAATGGAAGAAGTTTGGAACCACCAAGACTCTTCCTAGTCCTGGTCGCCCAGCAGAACTGAGCAATTGGTTGAGAAGGGCCTTGGTCAGGCTGGTGACCAAGAACTGATGGTCACTCAGACAGAGCTCTAGAGTTCCTCTGTGGAGATGGGAGAACCTTCCAGAAGGACAACCACCTCTGCAGCACTCCACCAATCAGGCCTTTATGGTAGAGTGGCCAGATGGAAGGCACTCCTTAGTAGAAGGCACATGACAGCCGGTTGGAGTTTGTCAAAAGGCACCTAAAGACTTGAAGACCATGAGAAACAAGATTCTCTGGTCTGATGAAACCAAGATTGAGCTCTTTGACCTGAATGCCAAGTGTCACGTCTGGAGGAAACCTGTCACCTTCCCTATGTTGAAGCATGGTGGTGGCAGCATCATGCTGTGTGGATGTTTTTCAGCTACAAGAACTGGGAGAATAGTCAGGATCGATGGAAAGATGAATGAAGCCCTAAGGACCTCAGACTAGGGTGAAGGTTCACCTTCTAACAGGACAACGACCCTAAGCGCGCAGCTAAGACAGTGCAGAAGTGACTTCGGGACAAGTCTCTGAATGTCCTTGAGTGGCCCAGCCAGAGCCCAGACTTGAGCCAGAGCCCAGACTTGAACCCAATCTAACATCTCTAAAGAGACTTGAAATTAGCTGGGCAGCAACGCTCCCCATCCAACCTGACCGCGCTTGAGAGGAGCTGCAGAGAACAATGGGAGAAACTTTCCAAATACAGGTATGCCAAGCTTGTAGCGTCATACCCAAGAAGACTTGATTGAGGCTGTAATCGCTGCCAAAGGTGCTTCAATAAAGTACTGAGTGAAGGGTCTGAATACTTACGTAAAAGTGATATTTAAGGTTTTTATTTGTAATACTTTTGCTGCAATTTCTAAAAACCTATTTTTGCTTTGTTGTTATGGGGTATTGTGTGTAGATTGATGAAGGGGGAAAATGATGTAATCCATTTTAGAATAAGGCTGTAACGTAATTATTTGGGGGGAAAGGTCACAAATATTGCTGTTGGGATGGCACACTGTGATATTTCACCCAATCGATATGGGAGTTTATCAAAATTGGATTTGTTTTCGAAATTCTATGCGGGCCTACGTAATCTAAGGGAAATATGTGTCTCTAATATGGTCATACATTTGGCAGGAGGTTAGGTAGTGCAGCTTAGTTTCCACCTCATTTGTGGGCAGTGTGCACAAAGCCTGTCTTCTCTTGAGAGCCAGGACTGATGCTCTCAATAGCAAGGCTATAGCAAGGCTATCCTCACTGAATCTGTAAGTGGTCAGGTGTTCTGCCACTATGTACTCTCTGTTTAGGGCCAAATAGCATTCTGCTCAGATTTTTTGTTAATTCTTTCCAATGTGTCAAGTAATTATCTTTTTGTTTTCTCATGATTTGGTTGTGTATAATTGTGTTGCTGTCCTGGGACTCTGTGAGGTCTGTTTGTGTTTATGAACAGAACCCCAGGACCAGCTTGCTTAGGGGACTCTTCTCTGTAGGTGATGGCTTTGTTATGGAAGGTTTGGGAATCGCTTTCATTTAGCTGGTTATAGAATTTTGATTTTGATAATTAGCAAGAATCCCTAAAATTCTGCTCTGCATGCATTTTTTGGAGTTTTAAGTTGTACACATAATATTTTTGCAGAATTCTGCATGTAGTCTCAATTTTGTAAATAATTGTTTGTGACCAGACCCCAGACCTCACAACCATAAAGGACAAGGGGTTCTATAACTGATTCAAGTCGTTTTAGCCCAGATCCTAATTTGTATGTCAAATTTGATGTTCCTTTTGATGGCATAGAAGGCCCTTCTTGGTCTCTCAGATCGTTCACAGCTTTGTGGAAGTTACCTGTGCCGATGTTTAGGCAGAGATATGTATAGTTATTTATGTGCTCTAGGGCAACTGTGTCAACATGGAATTTGTATTTAAGGTCCTGGCAACTGAACTTTACTTGGAACACCATTATTTTTGTCTTACAGACATTTACTGTCAGGGCCCAGGTCTGACAGATTCTATGCAGAAGGTCTAGGTGGTGCTATTGGTCCTCCTTGGTTGGAGACAGAAGCACCAGATCATCAGCAAACAGTAGACATTTGATATTTGATTTTAGTATACACTTGCAAGTTCCACGCATATGAGGAAGCAGCATCACAGGCAGCCCAGATCTTTATTCCATTGGTTTTAGAAGGTATGTACTGCCTGAAGGGACAGCGGCCCCTAAATTGCATAAGCTGTCATCAACAGTAACGTTGGGCCCAGAGTTGTAAAACAGGGGAAAGTGGTCCACCCACATGTCCCACACTGATCTGATTGCAGCTAGCTTGTCTCTCTGCTGTCAAACTGGTGCATAGGTTATCGAAGTGGATATTTCTGGAAATAATGTGGAAGTTTTCCAGAGATGTTGCATGGAAAAGTCGTTTTCTAGTTTCTGCATCCCACAGGGATTCTGTGGATTCCCCATTTGACTTGAAAACACCAGCAAGGATTAGAACCCCAAAGTATGCATGTAAATGAGTTTGGTCCTTCTCCTTCCATCTCTCTCCAAAAACACGCCTTCCCTCCAAAATAGTGCAGTCCAGAATGATTTTCTGGATGGTGTCTGGGATGAACATTTCAAAAGAAGACTTTATGTCCTGCACATGAGTACCGCCATCTGCATCGGCCCTGGTTGTATCCTTATCACATTGGCAACTGAGGGGGGGCTCATTCCTTGGGCAAGAAGACCATTACATTTCAAAAAGTTTTGACATCCATAATTCTCCTCCTGCAGACTGCTGATGAGCTGGACCTGGGGCTGGCTGAGGGTTGACCTCATCCTCTTCTTCCAACTCACTGTCAGACTCCGAATTGACATAGACACAATCCTCATATTCTGAAAATTCTTCATCCTCCTTCCACACTGGCTTCTCTCTCTGCATATTTATTTTTTACTCTAAGGCCCTCTAAGCAGAGATCATTTTTTTGCCATACTGATTGATTGGGATAAGGAGCCACACATGCAAAGCTATTTATTTGTTGTGTTCCTCCCTCAATTTGCACCTGGCAGGGGTAGAGTTTGGGAAAATACAGATTTTTTTTACAATGTATCTTCCAGGTTCCCGCAAGAGATTGTGTAGTTTCACACACTACAAAGTGTAAAAAGTGCAAGAAAAGCGGGAGACAGGCAGACAGGCAGGGAGATGGACAGGTTCTTGGTGCTGTGTTGAAACAGCAGACCCAGGAAGGAGGAGGAAGACAGAGTGAAGGCACACAGCAAATCTTTTTGTTTCATTTGTACTTGTTTTCACCTACACACACACTTTTCCACACTTTTATTACCCTCGGGTCCAGTGGACCCAAAAACCACAAACATTTTAAGTATAGCCAATTGGAATTTGTGGTCAGTATATTTGATCATTTTATGTATCATTTCCATCAACACTAAAGGCCTTTTTGGTTGGAGGGTTTGTATTTTGTCCTGTAGTTCAATCAATTGAATTGGAGAATCCAGTGGGTTCTGGTAGCCTTCAATAGTTGATTCTAGGATTGACATTTGATCATGTATATGTTTTTGCTGCTTGTTCTTTGTTATAGAGCGAGAAAGATTAGAGAAGTGGTTCATCCATACATCTCGGTTTTGATGGATAACTGTTGGTGCTTGTTCAGTGTGTTCCAATTTTCCCAGAAGTGCTCTATGGATTCTTCTCTCTCTCTCTCTCTCTCTCTCTCTCTCTCTCTCTCTCTCTCTCTCTCTCTCTCTCTCTCTCTCTCTCTCTCTCTCTCTCTCTCTCTCTCTCTCCCCCACCCTTCTCTCCACTCCCCTCTCCCCCTCTCTCTCTCCTACTCTCTCCACTCCCTCTCCCTCCTTCTCTGTCCATTCCCTCCCCCTCTCCCACTCTCTCCCATATTCTTGAACTTTCTCGCTCTCTCTCTCTCTCTCTCTCTCTCTCTCTCTCTCTCTCTCTCTCTCTCTCTCTCTCTCTCTCTCTCTCTCTCTCTCTCTCTCTCTCTCTCTCTCTCTCTCTCTCTCTCTCTCTCCTCTCCCTCCCTCTTTATCCCTCCCCCACACTCTCTCCCCCTTTCTCTCCCCCTCTCTATCTCTCCTCTTTCTTCTCTCTCTCCCCCTCTATCTATACTTCCTCTCTCTGTCTGTTAAATTATTCAGGTGTTAGTTTTGTACCTGCCTCTCTCTTTGGGAGTCGCCAGGCAACTGAAAGACTATCCCAGGCCCCTGAACCAACCCACATGACAGCAATGCCCCCCCCCCCCCCCCACACACACACACACACACACACACACACACACACACACACACACACACACACACACACACACACACACACACACACACACACACACACACACACACACACACACACACACACACACACACACACACACACACACACACACTCACAAACAAACACACTCAGTCTCTCACCAGTCCTGTCTGGTCTAATCTCGTCAGTTTGATCTGAGCCAGGCTCTCCCACCTGTATAACTCTAACCCTAACCCTTCTCAATGCTTTGTATTTCCTGCAGGATAGTTGACTGACTGAACAAGCAGCATGTCTAAACCATCGTCCAACGTCAAAGCCCTGCAGGTAGGAGTGTGTGTGTGTGTGTGTATAATTTCTCTCAATAAAATATAGTACTGTTTTGAATCCATCTACAGTAGTTATTTTGTTTAAAATATAAATGACACTACAGAGGGACCTCCTCACTAAAACCTGTAGCTCTCCCAGTGGTCTAGTGTAGTTAGAGCTGGGTTAGAGATACAACCTGTAGCTCTCCCACTGGTCTAGTGTAGTTAGATGCCAGTGGTCTAGTGTAGTTAGAGCTGGGTTAGAGATACAACCTGTAGCTCTCCCACTGGTCTAGTGTAGTTAGAGCTGGGTTAGATATACAACCTGTAGCTCTCCCAGTGGTCTAGTGTAGTTAGATGCCAGTGGTCTAGTGTAGTTAGAGCTGGGTTAGATATACAACCTGTAGCTCTCCCAGTGGTCTAGTGTAGTTAGAGCTGGGTTAGAGATACAACCTGTAGCTCTCCCAGTGGTCTAGTGTAGTTAGAGCTGGGTTAGATATACAACCTGTAGCTCTCCCAGTGGTCTAGTGTAGTTAGATGCCAGTGGTCTAGTGTAGTTAGAGCTGGGTTAGAGATACAACCTGTAGCTCTCCCAGTGGTCTAGTGTAGTTAGATGCCAGTGGTCTAGTGTAGTTAGAGCTGGGTTAGAGATACAACCTGTAGCTCTCCCAGTGGTCTAGTGTAGTTAGAGCTGGGTTAGAGATACAACCTGTAGCTCTCCCAGTGGTCTAGTGTAGTTAGAGCTGGGTTAGAGATACAACCTGTAGTTCTCCCAGTGGTCTAGTGTAGTTAGAGCTGGGTTAGAGATACAACCTGTAGCTCTCCCACTGGGCAAAGACATCAGTTCAACATCTGGCTTTGATTTACATTTGGTTGAGTTCAATGTGAATTCATACATTTTTTAAAACATTTAAGTCATTTAGCAGACGCTCTTATCCAGAGCGACTTACAAATTGGTGCATTCACCTTATGACATCCAGTGGAACAGTCACTTTACAATGGTGCATCTAAATCTTAAAGGGGGGGGGTGAGAAGGATTACTTATCCTGTCCTAGGTATTCCTTAAAGAGGTGGGGTTTCAGGTGTCTCCGGAAGGTGGTGATTGACTCCGCTGTCCTGGCGTCGTGAGGGAGTTTGTTCCACCATTGGGGGGCCAGAGCAGCGAACAGTTTTGACTGGGCTGAGCGGGAACTGTACTTCCTCAGTGGTAGGGAGGCGAGCAGGCCAGAGGTGGATGAACGCAGTGCCCTTGTTTGGGTGTAGGGCCTGATCAGAGCCTGGAGGTACTGAGGTGCCGTTCCCCTCACAGCTCCGTAGGCAAGCACCATGGTCTTGTAGCGGATGCGAGCTTCAACTGGAAGCCAGTGGAGAAAGCGGAGGAGCGGGGTGACGTGAGAGAACTTGGGAAGGTTGAACACCAGACGGGCTGCGGCGTTCTGGATGAGTTGTACGGGTTTAATGGCACAGGCAGGGAGCCCAGCCAATAGCGAGTTGCAGTAATCCAGACGGGAGATGACAAGTGCCTGGATTAGGACCTGCGCCGCTTCCTGTGTGAGGCAGGGTCGTACTCTGCGGATGTTGTAGAGCATGAACCTACAGGAACGGGCCACCGCCTTGATGTTAGTTGAGAACGACAGGGTGTTGTCCAGGATCACGCCAAGGTTCTTAGCACTCTGGGAGGAGGACACAATGGAGTTGTCAACCGTGATGGCGAGATCATGGAACGGGCAGTCCTTCCCCGGGAGGAAGAGCAGCTCCGTCTTGCCGAGGTTCAGCTTGAGGTGGTGATCCGTCATCCACACTGATATGTCTGCCAGACATGCAGAGATGCGATTCGCCACCTGGTCATCAGAAGGGGGAAAGGAGAAGATTAATTGTGTGTCGTCTGCATAGCAATGATAGGAGAGACCATGTGAGGTTATGACAGAGCCAAGTCACTTGGTGTATAGCGAGAATAGGAGAGGGCCTAGAACAGAGCCCTGGGGGACACCAGTGGTGAGAGCGCGTGGTGAGGAGACAGATTCTCGCCACGCCACCTGGTAGGAGTGACCTGTCAGGTAGGACGCAATCCAAGCGTGGGCCACGCCGGAGATGCCCAACTCGGAGAGGGTGGAGAGAAGGATCTGATGGTTCACAGTATCGAAGGCAGCCGATAGGTCTAGAAGGATGAGAGCAGAGGAGAGAGTTAGCTTTAGCAGTGCGGAGCGCCTCCGTGATACAGAGAAGAGCAGTCTCAGTTGAATGACTAGTCTTGAAACCTGACTGATTTGGATCAAGAAGGTCATTCAGAGAGAGATAGCGGGAGAGCTGGCCAAGGACGGCACGTTCAAGAGTTTTGGAGAGAAAAGAAAGAAGGGATACTGGTCTGTAATTGTTGACATCGGAGGGATCGAGTGTAGGTTTTTTCAGAAGGGGTGCAACTCTCGCTCTCTTGAAGACGGAAGGGACATAGCCAACGGTCAGGGATGAGTTGATGAGCGAGGTGAGGTAAGGGAGAAGGTCTCCGGAAATGGTCTGGAGAAGAGAGGAGGGGATAGGGTCAAGCGGGCAGGTTGTTGGGCGGCCGGCCGTCACAAGACGCGAGATTTCATCTGGAGAGAGGGGAGAAAGAGGTCAGAGCACAGGGTAGGGCAGTGTGAGCAGAACCAGCGGTGTTTGACTGAGCGAACGTGGATCGGATGTCGTCGACCTTCTTTTCAAAATGGTTGACGAAGTCATCTGCAGAGAGGGAGGAGGGGGGGGGGGGGGGGATTCAGGAGGGAGGAGAAGGTGGCAAAGAGCTTCCTAGGGTTAGAGGCAGATGCTTGGAATTTAGAGTGGTAGAAAGTGGCTTTAGCAGCAGAGACAGAGGAGGAAAATGTAGAGAGGAGGGAGTGAAAGGATGCCAGGTCCGCAGGGAGGCGAGTTTTCCTCCATTTCCGCTCGGCTGCCCGGAGCCCTGTTCTGTGAGCTCGCAATGAGTCGTCGAGCCAAGGAGCGGGAGGGGAGGACCGAGCCGGCCTAGAGGATAGGGGACATAGAGAGTCAAAGGATGCAGAAAGGGAGGAGAGGAGGGTTGAGGAGACAGAATCAGGAGATAGGTTGGAGAAGGTTTGAGCAGAGGGAAGAGATGATAGGATGGAAGAGGAGAGAGTAGCGGGGGAGAGAGAGCGAAGGTTGGGACGGCGCGATACCATCCGAGTAGGGGCAGTGTGGGAGGTGTTGGATGAGAGCGAGAGGGAAAAGGATACAAGGTAGTGGTCGGAGACTTGGAGGGGAGTTGCAATGAGGTTAATGGAAGAACAGCATCTAGTAAAGATGAGGTCGAGCGTATTGCCTGCCCTGTGAGTAGGGGGGGAAGGTGAGAGGGTGAGGTCAAAAGAGGAGAGGAGTGGAAAGAAGGAGGCAGAGAGGAATGAGTCAAAGGTAGACGTGGGGAGGTTAAAGTCGCCCAGAACTGTGAGAGGTGAGCCGTCCTCAGGAAAGGAGCTTATCAAGGCATCATGCTCATTGATGAACTCTCCGAGGGAACCTGGAGGGCGATAAATGATAAGGATGTTAAGCTTGAAAGGGCTGGTAACTGTGACAGCATGGAATTCAAAGGAGGCGATAGACAGATGGGTAAGGGGAGAAAGACAGAATGACCACTTGGGAGAGATGAGGATCCCGGTGCCACCACCCCGCTGACCAGAAGCTCTCGGGGTGTGCGAGAACACGTGGGCGGACGAAGAGAGAGCAGTAGGAGTAGCAGTGTTGTCTGTGGTGATCCATGTTTCCGTCAGTGCCAAGAAGTCGAGGGACTGGAGGGAGGCATAGGCTGAGATGAACTCTGCCCTGTTGGCCGCAGATCGGCAGTTCCAGAGGCTACCGGAGACCTGGAACTCCACGTGGGTCGTGCGCGCTGGGACCACCAGATTAGGGTGGCTGCGGCCACGTGGTGTGGAGCGTTTGTATGGTCTGTGCAGAGAGGAGAGAACAGGGATAGACAGACACATAGTTGACAGGCTACAGAAGAGGCTACGCTAATGCAAAGGAGATTGGAATGACAAGTGGACTACACGTCTCGAATGTTCAGAAAGTTAAGCTTACGTAGCAAGAATCTTATTGACTAAAATGATTAAAATGATACAGTACTGCTGAAGTAGGCTAGCTGGCAGTGGCTGCGTTGTTGACTTTGTAGGCTAGCTGGCAGTGGCTGCGTTGTTGACACTACACTAATCAAGTCGTTCCGTTGAGTGTAATAGTTTCTACAGTGCTGCTATTTGGGGGCTAGCTGGCTAGCTAGCAGTGTTGATTACGTTACGTTGCGTTAAAAGAACGTCAATAGCTGGCTAGCTAACCTAGAAAATCGCTCTAGACTACACAATTATCTTTGATACAAAGACGGCTATGTAGCTAGCTACGATCAAACAAATCAAACCGTTGTACTGTAATGAAATGAAATGAAAAAGGGATACTACCTGTGAATGCGACCGGGTTGTTGAGTTCTATTCGGAAGACGTTGGCTAGCTGTTGGCTAGCTAGTAGAGTCTCCTACGTTAAGGACGACAAATAGCTGGCTAGCTAACCTCGGTCAATTAAGATAATCACTCTAAGACTACACACTCTAAACTACACAATTATCTTGGATACGAAGACAGCAAAGACAGCTATGTAGCTAGCTAACACTACACTAATCAAGTCGTTCAGTTGAGTGTAATAGTTTCTACAGTGCTGCTAATCGGTGGACGTTTGCTAGCTGGCTAGCTGCTGGGCAGAGCAGTGAAGACTACGTTAGGATGACAAAATACGATAATTACGCAATTATCTTTGATACAAAGACGGCTATGTAGCTAGCTAAGAAGAAATTGCTAAGATTAGACAATGCTGATGTCTCGTTGCTTCTCTTCAATGAGTTCAATGTGAATTCAATGTGAAATCAACAAAACATGTCATTGGATTTAGGTGATAAAAATAGTAAATGTCCTTACATTGATTACTTTTTTTCAAATCCAAATAGTTTTCCACAATGATTCATCAACATCACATTTGATTTTTTGGTTGAAAACACTTGGAAAGCTATCCAGGACTAGGCCCAGAACTAGTAACTCTGTTGTTCTGTAGCTCTCCAGGACTAGGCCCAGAACTAGTAACTCTGTTGTTCTGTAGCTATCCAGGACTAGGCCCAGAACTAGTAACTGTTGTTCTGTAGCTATCCAGGACTAGGTACAGAACTAGTAACTCTGTTGTTCTGTACCTCTCCAGGACTGGGTTGAGACATAAAGCCTCTAGCTCTCAAGGACCAGGACTAGAACTAAAACCTGCAGTTCTGTAACTCTCCAGGAGCAGGGGTAGTGCATGGCTCTAACTAAAGCCTCTAGCTCTCAAGGACCAGGACTCGAACTAAAACCTGCAGTTCTGTAACTCTTCAGGAGCAGGGGTAGTGCATGGCTCAAACTAAAGCCTCTAGCTCTCAAGGGCCAGGACTAGAACTAAAGCCTGTAGCTCTGTAGCTCTCCAGGAGCAGGGGTAGTGCATGGCTCTAACTAAAGCCTCTAGCTCTCAAGGACCAGGACTAGATCTAAAACCTGCAGTTCTGTAACTCTCCAGGTGCAGGGGTAGTGCATGACACTAACTAAAGCCTCTAGCTCTCAAGGGCCAGGACTAGAACTAAAGCCTGTAGCTCTGTAGCTCTCCAGGACCAGGACTGGAACTAAAGCCTGTAGCTCTATAGCTCTCCAGGACCAGGACTGGAACTAAAGCCTGTAGCTCTCCAGGACCATGACCAGAACTAAAGCTAAACCGTGTAGCTCTGTAGCTCTCCAGGACCAGGACTGGAACTAATGCCTGTAGCTCTGTAGTTTTCCAGGACCAGGACTAGAACTAAAGCCTGTAGCTCTGTAGCTCTCCAGGACCAGGACTGGAACTAAAGCCTGTAGCTCTGTAGTTTTCCAGGACCAGGACTAGAACTAAAGCCTGTAGCTCTGTAGGGTTAGGGTTAGGGTTAGGGTTGTCCAATGACGGGCCGAAAGTGTATGCAATGGTGTCGTCTGCGTAGAGGTGGATCAGGGAATCGCCCGCAGCAAGAGCAACATGATTGATATATACAGAGAAAAGGGTCGGCCCGAGAATTGAACCCTGTGGCACCCCCATAGAGACTGCCAGAGGACCGGACAACATGCCCTCCGATTTGACAATAAAGGAGTGGTTCTGCAGGTGGGGACCACAGACCACTTCTCAGTTCCTATGCTTCCTGGCTGATGTTTTGGTCACTTTTGAATGTTGGTGGTGCTTTCACTCTAGTGGTAGCATGAGACGGAGTCTACAACCCACACAAGTGGCTCAGGTAGTGCATCTCATCCAGGATGGCACATCAATGCGAGATGTGGCAAGAAGGTTTGCTGTGGCTGTCAGCGTAGTGTCCAGAGCATGGAGGCGCTACCAGGAGACAGGCCAGTACATCAGGAGATGTGGAGGAGGCCGTAGGAGGGCAACAACCCAGCAGCAGGACCGCTACCTCCGCCTTTGTGCAAGGAGGAGCACTGCCAGAGCCCTGCAAAATGACCTCCAGCAGGCCACAAATGTGCATGTGTCTGCTCAAATGGTCAGAAACAGACTCCATGAGGGTGGTATGAGGGCCCGACGTCCACAGGTGGGGGTTATGCTTACAGCTCAACACCGTGCAGGATGAATGGCTGCTCATACCTAGGATAGGATAAAGTAATCCTTCTCACCCCCCCCCTTAAAAGATTTAGATGCACTATTGTAAAGTGGCTGTTCCACTGGATGTCATAAGGTGAATGCACCAATTTGTAAGTCGCTCTGGATAAGAGCGTCTGCTAAATGACTTAAATGTAATGTAAATGTATGTTTGGCATTTGCCAGAGAACACCAAGATTGGCAAATTCGCCACTGGCGCCCTGTGCTCTTCACAGATGAAAGCAGGTTCACACTGAGCACGTGACAGACGTGACAGTCTGGAGACGCCGTGGAGAACGTTCTGCTGCCTGCAACATCATCCAGCATGACCGGTTTGGCGGTGGGTCAGTCATGGTGTGGGGTGGCATTTCTTTGGGGGGCCGCACAGTCCCTCATATGCTCGCCAGAGGTAGCCTGACTGCCATTAGGTACCGAGATGAGATCCTCAGACCCCTTGTGAGACCATATGCTGGTGCGGTTGGCCCTGGGTTCCTCCTAATGCAAGACAATGCTAGACCTCATGTGGCTGGAGTGTGTCAGCAGTTCCTGCAAGAGGAAGGCATTGATGCTATGGACTGGCCCGCCCGTTCCCCAGACCTGAATCCAATTGAGCACATCTCGGACATCATGTCTCGCTCATCCACCAACGCCACGTTGCACCACAGACTGTCCAGGAGTTGGCAGATGCTTTAGTCCAGGTCTGGGAGGAGATCCCTCAGGAGACCATCCGCCACCTCATCAGGAGCATGCCCAGGCATTGTAGGGAGGTCATACAGGCACGTGGAGGCCACAGACACTACTGAGCCTCATGTTGACTTGTTTTAAGGACATTACATCAAAGTTGGATCAGCCTGTAGTGTGGTTTTCCACTTTAATTTTGAGTGTGACTCCAAATCCAGACCTCCATGGGTTGATACATTTGATCTCCATTGATAATTTTTGTGTGATTTTGTTGTCAGCACATTCAACTATGTAAAGAAAAAAGTATTTAATAAGAATATTTCATTCATTCAGATCTAGGATGTGTTGTTTTAGTGTTCCCTTTATTTTTCGAGCAGTGTATAATAAGATGGGGGTCCGATAGTCCAGGATTATGAGGAAAAACATTTTGATCCACAATATTTAACCCATGGGAGCTAACTAGGTCCAGAGTATGACTGTGACAGTGAGTAGGTCCAGATACATGTTGGACAAAACTTCTTCATTACACAAAGGAATAACCTCAACCAAAGGTCCCTTAGAAATTTTATTGGGACAACTAGATCCAGGGTTTGGCTGCGGCAATGCATTGGTCGGGTGACATGTTGAACAAATCCCACTGAGTCGATGATGGCTCCGACAGCCTTTTGGTTTATCATGTGAATATTATCTGCCATGACTACAACTTCTGATAAGAATTCAGGGAACTCAGTGAGGAACGATGTAAATGGCCCAGGAGGCCTGTAAACAGTTGCTATAAAAAGTGATTGATTAGGCGGCATTGATTCCATGACTAGAAGTTAAAAAGACGAAAACCCAGTCATTTTGTAAATTGTTTTATTTGCTGTCGTAAATGTTTGCAACACCTCCCGCCTTTGCAGGATACACAGGCGATATGGTCACTAGTGTAACCAGGAGGAGAGCCCTAATATATTAACACAGTAAATTAATCAGGCTTGAGCCATGTTTCAGTCAGGCCAATCACATCAAGGATATGAACAGTGATTAGTTCATTGACTATGACTGCCTTGGAAGTGAGGTATCTAACATTAATTAGTCCTATTAAGATGTGAGATCTATTTCAATAATGGCAGGAATGGAGGAGGTCTTTATTCCAGTGAGGTTGTTAAGGTGAACACCGCCATGTTTAGATTTGCGGCACAGACACGGTCTCAATGAGGAAAGCTTAGCTGACAACACTGACTGTGCTAGTGGCAGACTCCACCAAGCTGGCAGGCTGGCAAACAGCCTGCTGCCTGGCCTGCACCCTATCTCATTGTGGAGCTAGAGGAGTTAGAACCCTGTCTACGTTGATAGATAAGATGAGACAATACCGACATTCATAATATGTTAAGCACACCGTGTGTGTGTGTGTGTGTGTGTGTGTGTGTGTGTGTGTGTGTGTGTGTGTGTGTGTGTGTGTGTGTGTGTGTGTGTGTGTGTGTGTGTGTGTGTGTGTGTGTGTGTGTGTGTGTGTGTGTGTGTGTGTGTGTGTGTGTGTGTGTGTGTGTGTGTGTGTGTGTGTGTGGGGGGGGTTCATTTCCATACTCTTAATAGAACAGGACCAAACCAGGATATAGTGTCTGTAACCAAAGCAGATGGTTTTGTGGCAAGACAGACACCAGGTTCACACACACATCAGTCAATACACACACACAATACTCGGGGATCTATAAGTAAATAACTTGCAAAGAGTCTAGAGGAGGTTTACACCAATCCGATGCTCTTAAATGTGTGCTGAGGAGTGAACGAATGCTGAGGAGTGAACGAATGCTGAGGAGTGAACGAATGCTGAGGAGTGAACGAATGCATTTCAGGAGAAAGGACAGAGAATTGGAAAGCTGTACATGTGGCCTCAAGAGTTGAGTGTGTCTGATTGGTTGTTGCTCCTGTCCAACAGGCAAATCTAAATATTCCGATGGGAGCGCTGCGTCCAGGGGCGGGACATCCTGTCAAGAGGAGAGAGGATACTGTAGACACAGAGGAGGTCACACACACACACACACACACACACACACACACACACACACACACACACACACACACACACACACACACACACACACACACACACACACACACACACACACACACACACACACACACACACACACACCAATATGGCTTGAGGACCTACAGTTGAAGTCGGAAGTTTAGATACACTTAATAAAGTTGGAGTCAATAAAACTCGTTTTTCAACCACTCCACAAATGTCTTGTTAACAAACTATTGTTTTTGTGCTTGACTATCTACTTTGTACATGACACAAGTCATTTTTCCAACAATTGTTTACAGACAAATTTTTTCACTTCTAAATCACTGCATCACAATTCCGGTGGGTCAAGAGTTTAGATACACTAATTTGACTGTGCCTTTAAACAGCTTGGGAAATTCCAGCAAATGATGTCATGGCTTTAGAAGATTCTGATAGGTTAAATGACATGATTTGAGTCAATTGGAGGTGTACCTGTGGATGTATTTCAAGGCGTACCTTCAAACTCAGTGCCTCTTTGCTTGACATCATGGGAAAATCAAAAGAAATCAGCCAAGACCTCCACAAGTCTGGTTCATCCTTGGGAGCAATTTCCAAATGCCTGAAGGTACCACGTTCATCTGTACAAACGATAGTACGCAAGTATAAACACCATGGGACCATGCAGCCATCATACCGCTCTGGAATGGAGATGCGTTCTGTCTCCTAGAGATGAACGTACTTTGGTGCGAGAAGTGTAAATCAATCCCAGAACAACAGCAAAGGACCTTGTGAAGATGCTGGAGGAAACAGGTACAAAAGTATCTATATCCACAGTAAAACGAGTCCTATACTGACATAACCTGAATGGCTGCTCAGCAAGGAAGAAGCCACTTCTCCAAAACCGCCATGAAAAAGCCAGACTACGGTTTGCAACTGCACATTGGGACAAAGATTGTACTTTTTGGAGAAATATCTTATGGTGTGATAAAACGAAAATAGAACTGTTTGGCCATAATGACCATCGTTATGTTTGGAGGAAAAAGGGGGAGGCTTGCAAGTCGAAGAACACTATCCCAACCGTGAAGCACGGGGGTGGCAGCATCATGTTGTGGGGGTGTTTTGCTGCAGGAGGGATTGATGCACTTCACAAATTAGATGGCATCATAAGGGAGAAAAATTATGTGGATATCATCTCAAGACATCAGTCAGTAAGTTAAAGCTTGGTTGCAAATGTGTCTTCCTAATGGACAATGACCCCAAGCATACTTCCAAAGTTGTGGCAAAATGGCTTAAGGACAACAAAGTCAAGGTATTGGAGTGGCCATCACAAAGCCCTGACCTCAATCCCATAGAACATTTGTGGGCAGAACTGAAAAAGCGCGTGCAAGCAAGGAGAACTACAAAACTGACTCAGTCACACCAGCACTGTCAGGAGGAATGGGCCAAAATTCACCCAACTTATTGTGGGAAGCTTGTGGAAGGCTACCCAAAACATTTGACTCAAGTTTAACAATTTAAAGGCAATGCTACCAAATACTAATTGAGTGTATGTACACTTCTGACCCACTGGCAATGTGATGAAAGAAATAAAAGCTGAAATAAATAATTCTCTCTACTATTATTCTGACATTTCACATTCTTAAAATAAATTGTTGATCCTAACTGACCTTTAACAGGGATTTTTACAAGGATTAAATGTCAGGAATTGTGAAAAACTGAGTTTAAATGTATTTAGCTAAGGTGTATGTAAACTTCCGACTTCAATTGTATATACACAATAGGAAACTCTTTTTGAACAGGCTCCTCCCCCAGACCCCCTGCAGGAAGCCACGGCCCTGTCGCCAGAGGAGAAGAAGCCATTGCCAGGATCGATGAAGCTTCCTGGTCCAGCAGTCAACCTATCAGAGCTGCAGAACGTCAAGAGTGAACTACGATGGGTCACCAAGGACTAACACACACACTGGTACAGACACACACTGGTACAAACACACACACACACACACACACACACACACACACACACACACACACACACACACACACACACACACACACACACACACACACACACACACACACACACACACACACACACACACACACACACACACACACACACACACACACACACACACACACACACTGATGTCCACTTCAACCATGACAAACATTGCAGTAGATGCATTTTTAGGATTTCACTACAAGATGTCAGTGTGGGATGTGTATTATTGTTATTAGGGGTTATGAGTACTTATTTGGGGTTGTGAGTACTTATTAGGGATTATGGGAATTTATTTGGATTATAGGTACTTATTTGGGTTATGACCACTTATTTGGGGTTATGGGTACTTTTAGGGGATCAGGGTAATTATTTGGGTTATGACTACTTATTAGGGGTTATTGAGCCAGTTATTTGAGTTATGAATACCTATTAGGGGTTATGAGTACTCATTTGAATTGTGAGTACCTATTTGGGGTTATGAGTACTTATTTGGGATGTGAGTACTTATTAGGGTTTATGAATACGGATTAGGGGTTATGACTACTTATTAGGAATTACGGGTACTTATTTGGGTTGTAAGTACTTATTTGGGTTATATGAGTTCTTATTTGGGTTATATGAGTTCTTATTTGGGTTATGAGTTCTTATTTGGGTTATGAGTTCTTATTTGGGTTATATGAGTTCTTATTTGGGTTATGAGTTCTTATTTGGGTTATGAGTTCTTATTTGGGTTATATGAGTTCTTATTTGGGTTATGAGTTCTTATTTGGGTTATATGAGTTCTTATTTGGGTTATGAGTTCTTATTTGGGTTATGAGTTCTTATTTGGGTTATATGAGTTCTTATTTGGGTTATGAGTTCTTATTTGGGTTATGAGTTCTTATTTGGGTTATATGAGTTCTTATTTGGGTTATGAGTTCTTATTTGGGTTATATATGAGTTCTTATTTGGGTTATATGAGTTCTTATTTGGGTTATATGAGTTCTTATTTGGGTTATGAGTTCTTATTTGGGTTATGAGTTCTTATTTGGGTTATGAGTTCTTATTTGGGTTATATGAGTTCTTATTTGGGTTATGAGTTCTTATTTGGGTTATATATGAGTTCTTATTTGGGTTATATGAGTTCTTATTTGGGTTATGAGTTCTTATTTGGGTTATATATGAGTTCTTATTTGGGTTATATGAGTTCTTATTTGGGTTATGAGTTCTTATTTGGGTTATGAGTTCTTATTTGGGTTATATGAGTTCTTATTTGGGTTATGAGTTCTTATTTGGGTTATATATGAGTTCTTATTTGGGTTATATGAGTTCTTATTTGGGTTATATGAGTTCTTATTTGGGTTATGAGTTCTTATTTGGGTTATATGAGTTCTTATTTGGGTTATGAGTTCTTATTTGGGTTATGAGTTCTTATTTGGGTTATGAGTTCTTATTTGGGTTATGAGTTCTTATTTGGGTTATATGAGTTCTTATTTGGGTTATGAGTTCTTATTTGGGTTATGAGTTCTTATTTGGGTTATGAGTTCTTATTTGGGTTATATGAGTTCTTATTTGGGTTATGAGTTCTTATTTGGGTTATGAGTTCTTATTTGGGTTATGAGTTCTTATTTGGGTTATGCGTTCTTATTTGGGTTATATATGAGTTCTTATTTGGGTTATGAGTTCTTATTTGGGTTATGAGTTCTTATTTGGGTTATGAGTTCTTATTTGGGTTATATGAGTTCTTATTTGGGTTATGAGTTCTTATTTGGGTTATATATGAGTTCTTATTTGGGTTATATGAGTTCTTATTTGGGTTATATGAGTTCTTATTTGGGTTATGAGTTCTTATTTGGGTTATATATGAGTTCTTATTTGGGTTATATGAGTTCTTATTTGGGTTATGAGTTCTTATTTGGGTTATGAGTTCTTATTTGGGTTATATGAGTTCTTATTTGGGTTATGAGTTCTTATTTGGGTTATATATGAGTTCTTATTTGGGTTATATGAGTTCTTATTTGGGTTATATGAGTTCTTATTTGGGTTATGAGTTCTTATTTGGGTTATATGAGTTCTTATTTGGGTTATGAGTTCTTATTTGGGTTATGAGTTCTTATTTGGGTTATGAGTTCTTATTTGGGTTATGAGTTCTTATTTGGGTTATATGAGTTCTTATTTGGGTTATGAGTTCTTATTTGGGTTATGAGTTCTTATTTGGGTTATGAGTTCTTATTTGGGTTATATGAGTTCTTATTTGGGTTATGAGTTCTTATTTGGGTTATGAGTTCTTATTTGGGTTATGAGTTCTTATTTGGGTTATGCGTTCTTATTTGGGTTATGAGTTCTTATTTGGGTTATATGAGTTCTTATTTGGGTTATGCGTTCTTATTTGGGTTATGAGTTCTTATTTGGGTTATATGAGTTCTTATTTGGGTTATGAGTTCTTATTTGGGTTATGAGTTCTTATTTGGGTTATATGAGTTCTTATTTGGGTTATGAGTTCTTATTTGGGTTATGAGTTCTTATTTGGGTTATGAGTTCTTATTTGGGTTATGAGTTCTTATTTGGGTTATGAGTTCTTATTTGGGTTATATGAGTTCTTATTTGGGTTATGAGTTCTTATTTGGGTTATGAGTTCTTATTTGGGTTATATGAGTTCTTATTTGGGTTATATGAGTTCTTATTTGGGTTATATGAGTTCTTATTTGGGTTATGAGTTCTTATTTGGGTTATGAGTTCTTATTTGGGTTATGAGTTCTTATTTGGGTTATATGAGTTCTTATTTGGGTTATATGAGTTCTTATTTGGGTTATAAGTACTTATTTCAGTTATGAGTACTTATTAGGTGTTATAAGTACGTATTAGGGATTATGAGTGCTTATTTGGGTGATGAGTATTTATTAACGGTTATGTGTACTCATTTGGATTATGAGTATTTATTAGAGTATATGAGTATTTATTAGAGTATATGAGTATTTATTAGAGTATATGAGTATTTATTCGAGTATATGAGTATTTATTAGAGTATATGAGTATTTATTTGGGATTATGACTTCTTATTTGGGCTATGATTACATATTTGGGTTATGAGTACTTATTTCGGTTATGAGTACTTATTATGGAAATTTAATTATTTTGTCTTGGGTACTTATTTGGGTTTGATACTTATTTGGGTTATTTGTACTTATTTGGTTTGAAGACTTATTAGGGGTTATGAGTACTTTAAAAAAGATGTATATTTCACCTTTATTTAACCAGGTAGGCTAGTTGAGAACAAGTTCTCATTTACAACTGCAACCTGGCCAAGTTAAAGCAAAGCAGTGCGACACAAACAATAACACAGAGTTACACATGGAATAAACAAGCGTATAGTCAATAACACAATAGGAAAAAAAATAAAGTCTATATACAGTGGCGTAAGGAGGTAAGGCAATAAATAAGTAGGCCATAGTAGCGAAATAATTACAATTAAGCAAATTAACACTGGAGTGATAGATGAGCAGATGATGATGTGCAAGTAGAAATACTGGTGTGCAAAATAGCCGAAAAGTAAATAAAACAATATGGGGATGAGGTAGGTAAATTGGCTGGGCTATTTACAGATGGTCTATGTACAGCTGCAGCAATCAGTTAGCTGCTCAGATAGCATATGTTTAAAGTTAGTGAGGGAAATATAAGTCTCCAGCTTCAGCAATTTTTGCAATTTGTTCCAGTCACTGGCTGCAGAGAACTGGAAGGAAAGGCGGCCAAAGGGGGTGTTGGCTTTGGGGATGACCAGTGAGATATATCTGCTGGAGCGCGTGCTACGGCTGGGTGTTGTTATGGTGACCAGTGAGCTGGTCGGGGCTTTACCTAGCAGAGACTTATAGATGACCTGGAGCCAGTGGGTCTGGCGACGTATATGTAGCGAGGGCCAGCCGACTAGAGCGTACAGGTCACAATGGTGGGTAGTATATGGGGCTTTGGTATCAAAATGGATGGCACAGTGATAGACTGCATCCGGTTTGCTGAATAGAGTGTTGGAGGCTATTTTGTAGATGACATTGCTAAAGTTGAGGATCGCTAGGATAGTTAGTTTTATGAGGGTATGTTTGGCGGCGTACGTTTTGGTTATGAATACTCATTTGGGTTATGAGGTTCTCTGTTTGGCCCTGGAAATGTATTGTTTTTAATGCGGAACTTTGTGAACACTGTATGGTTAAATAAGGGTGACATTAAAATATGAAAAAGATAACCTAGCTAAGACTTTATGTTTATGTGTCCTACAGCGGTGTTTCCCAACTTCTCCTCCAGTACTGAATCAGGTGTGCTTGTCCAGGGATACAATAAAATGTGTACTGTTGGGGATACTCAAGGAGTACTACAGGTTTCTCATCAGACCCACACCCACCCTGCATCTTCTACTGTTGGACTACAACTACCACACCCACCCTGCATCTTCTTCTGATGGACTACAACTACCACACCCACCCTGCATCTTCTTCTGATGAACTACAACTACCACACCCACCCTGCATCTTCTTCTGATGAACTACAAATACCAGACCCACCGTAAATCATCAACTGATAGACGACAACTATACCAGACTACACCTAACCCTATCAGCTACAGACAACTATACCAGACTACACCTAACCCTATCAGCTACAGACAACGATACCAGACTACACCTAACCCTATCAGCTACAGACAACTATACCAGTCTACACCTAATCCTATCAGCTACAGACAACTATACCAGACTACACCTAACCCTATCAGCTACAGACAACGATAGCAGACTACACCTAATCCTATCAGCTACAGACAACTATACCAGACTACACCTAATCCTATCAGCTACAGACAACTATACCAGACGAGTGACCTGCAATAGGCCATCTACTTCAACAAACCCATAACTGGTTTAATTTCCCATGCAGTGAAGTTAGGGTTAGGGATAGACTGAATTGAAGTGAACTAAATTGAACAATAATACATCCAGCCCTGGTAGCTATAGGTCTCTGTGTTACCTCATATAGAAAAGACTACAACCAGACTAGTTATAGGGTTTGTTTGTAAATTCACTCTGGAGTGCAAGAGTGCAGAATTAGTAAATTCAGAGCGTTTCACTCTTGGGCTAATCAGAGCTCACACTGGACACTGGCGGTTAATCAGAGCGTTCTGACCTAACAACGGCTGTCAAGCACCCAAGATAACTGGCTACAGTTGACTAGCTTGCTAGCTACTTCCAGACACAAATGAAACAACACCTCACTCTGACCATTCACCATAGCAGAGCTGGTTAGGATGTTTTCATGTTATCCAGAGCATTGGTGACTGTAATTGTGCTGCTGACAACAATATATTTACATTTCTTTGCCACCGTTTACTGACACCGATCATATTCAATGGGTGCTCGTAAATGAATCAGTTATTTTGGACTCTGGTACACTCAGACGATGAGTGCTCTGGAATAGGATTAGATAGTCAGAGTGAATTTACTAACGCACCAATAGACATCATAACATTACAGCTCTGTTACCTTTTACATCTTTAACTGTCAATGTGAACAAGTCACAATCTGGAGAATGTATCTGGTGGGCTGATGTCATCAGAATGTGTATGGTGGGTTGTGATGTCATCAGAATGTGTATGGCGGGTTGTGATGTCATCAGAATGTGTATGGTGGGTTGTGATGTCATCAGAATGTGTATGACGGGTTGTGATGTCATCAGAATGTGTATGGTGGGTTGTGATGTCATCAGAATGTGTATGGTGGGTTGTGATGTCATCAGAATGTGTATGGCGGGTTGTGATGTCATCATAATGTGTATGGTGGGTTGTGATGTCATCAGAATGTGTATGGTGGATTGTGATGACATCAGAATGTATTCGTGGACTGTGATGACATCAGAATATTGTGATGTTTTAATTGTTTGAAATTCCCTTATAATCAAAATGGTTTCTAGGAGATGATGGATTCCTTAGCAACTGTTGCAATAAATTATAGCTTGATTCTACATAGTGGCACGGTCTCTGTCATACACACAACAGGCAGCCACACAGACACACACACACACACACACACACACACACACACACACACACACACACACACACACACACACACACACACACACACACACACACACACACACACACACACACACACACACACACACACACACACACACACACACACACACACACACACACACACACACACACACACACACACACACACACACACACACACACACACAGAGCAGTGTGTAGGTCCGTGTGTATGTGTCATCACTTTCACTCCTCTGTTCCCACACTTCAGTATCACTACATTAATCACAAGACACTCATCCATCATCGTCACACACACACTCACACAGAGTCTGCCCTGGAGAGCAAAAGCAGAGGGCAGACGTGTCTAAATTTAGTTTCCACCAGGTCACAGTGTATTCGACTGGTTACAACTGCTAGTCGGGGTACTGCAGCCTACAATAAAAACAATATGGCTACAGACCACAGCACCAAACCAAACGTCAACACTATACCAGACTGCAAATCTACTGGGGTAAACAATTACATTTAAGATACATTTCACACAGCGTTTGTGTTAAAAATATATATTTTTAATGAGTATGATGACACCATTTTCAGGAGAATGGAGAACAAACACACACGTACACACAAACGCCTGAGGCTAATCACAGGTATTTGAGCCAGACAGATAATAAAGTCATAATAAACTAAAACAGAGTGATGGAGCAGCAACAGAAACTAAAACAGAGACATGGAGCAGCAACAGAAACTAACAGAGAATAATGGAGAAGAAACAGTTAATAAAACATAGTGATGGAGCAGCAACAGAAACTTAAACAGAGACATGGAGCAGCAACAGAAACTAAAACAGAGACATGGAGCAGCAACAGAAACTAAAACAGAGACATGGAGCATCAACAGAAACTAAAACAGAGACATGGAGCAGCAACAGAAACTAAAACAGAGACATGGAGCATCAACAGAAACTAAAACAGAGACATGGAGCATCAACAGAAACTAAAACAGAGACATGGAGCAGCAACATAAACTAAAACAGAGTGATGGAGCAGCAACAGAAACTAAAACAGAGACATGGAGCATCAACAGAAACTAACAGAGAATAATGGAGAAGAAACAGTTAATAAAACATAGTGATGGAGCATCAACAGAAACTAAAACAGAGTGATGGAGCAGCAACAGTTACAATAACAGAGTGATGGAGCAGCATCAGAAACTAAAACAGAGACAGAGCAGAAACAGAAACTAATACAGAGACATGGAGCAGCAACAGAAACTAAAACAGAGTGATGGAGCAGCAACAGAAACTAAAACAGAGTGATGGAGCAGCAACAGAAACTAAAACAGAGTGATGGAGCAGCAACAGTTACAATAACAGAGTGATGGAGCAGCAACAGAAACTAAAACAGAGACATGGAGCAGCAACAGAAACTAAAACAGAGACAGAGCAGAAACAGAAACTAATACAGAGACATGGAGCAGCAACAGAAACTAAAACAGAGTGATGGAGCAGCAACAGTTACAATAACAGAGTGATGGAGCAGCATCAGAAACTAAAACAGAGACAGAGCAGAAACAGAAACTAATACAGAGACATGGAGCAGCAACAGAAACTAAAACAGAGTGATGGAGCAGCAACAGAAACTAAAACAGAGACATGGAGCAGCAACAGAAACTAAAACAGAGACATGGAGCAGCAACATAAACTAAAACAGAGTAATGGAGCAGCAACAGAAACTAAAACAGACTGATGGAGCAGCAACAGAAACTAAAACAGAGTGATGGAGCAGCAACAGAAACTAAAACAGAGACATGGAGCAGCAACAGAAACTAAAACAGACTGATGGAGCAGCAACAGAAACTAAAACATAGTGATGGAGCAGCAACAGAAACTAAAACAGAGTGATGGAGCAGCAACAGAAACTAAAACAGAGACAGAGCAGAAACAGAAACTAATACAGAGACATGGAGCAGCAACAGAAACTAAAACAGAGACAGAGCAGAAACAGAAACTAATACAGAGACATGGAGCAGCAACAGAAACTAAAACAGAGTGATGGAGCAGCAACAGTTACAATAACAGAGTGATGGAGCAGCATCAGAAACTAAAACAGAGACAGAGCAGAAACAGAAACTAATACAGAGACATGGAGCAGCAACAGAAACTAAAACAGAGTGATGGAGCAGCAACAGAAACTAAAACAGAGACATGGAGCAGCAACAGAAACTAAAACAGAGACATGGAGCAGCAACATAAACTAAAACAGAGTAATGGAGCAGCAACAGAAACTAAAACAGACTGATGGAGCAGCAACAGAAACTAAAACAGAGTGATGGAGCAGCAACAGAAACTAAAACAGAGACATGGAGCAGCAACAGAAACTAAAACAGACTGATGGAGCAGCAACAGAAACTAAAACATAGTGATGGAGCAGCAACAGAAACTAAAACAGAGTGATGGAGCAGCAACAGAAACTAAAACAGAGACATGGAGCAGCAACAGAAACTAAAACAGAGTGATGGAGCAGCAACAGAAATTAAAACAGTGATGGAGCATCAACAGAAATTAAAACAGTGATGGAGCAGCAACAGAAACTAAAACAGAGTGATGGAGCAGCAACAGAAACTAAAACAGTGTGATGGAGCAGCAACATAAACTAAAACAGAGTGATGCAGCAACAACATCTACTAAAACAGAGTGATGGAGCAGCACAAGAAACTAAAACAGTGTGATGGAGCAATAACAGAAACTAATACAGACTGATGAGGCATAAACAGAAACTAAAACAGAGTGATGGAGCAGCAACAGAAATTAAAACCGTGATGGAGCAGCATCAGAAACTAAAACAGAGTAATGGAGCTGCAAAGTTTTCTAAAACATAGTGATGGAGCAGCAACAGTTACAATAACAGAGTGATGGAGCAGCATCAGAAACTAAAACAGAGACATAGAGCAGAAACAGAAACTAATACAGAGACATGGAGCAGCAACAGAAACTAAAACAGAGTGATGGAGCAGCAACAGAAACTAAAACAGAGACATGGAGCAGCAACATAAACTAAAACAGAGTAATGGAGCAGCAACAGAAACTAAAACAGACTGATGGAGCAGCAACAGAAACTAAAACAGACTGATGGAGCAGCAACAGAAACTAAAACAGAGTGATGGAGCAGCAACAGAAACTAAAACAGAGACATGGAGCAGCAACAGAAACTAAAACAGAGTGATGGAGCAGCAACAGAAATTAAAACAGTGATGGAGCATCAACAGAAATTAAAACAGTGATGGAGCAGCAACAGAAACTAAAACAGAGTGATGGAGCAGCAACAGAAACTAAAACAGTGTGATGGAGCAGCAACATAAACTAAAACAGAGTGATGCAGCAACAACATCTACTAAAACAGAGTGATGGAGCAGCAACAGAAACTAAAACAGAGTGATGGAGCAGCACAAGAAACTAAAACAGTGTGATGGAGCAATAACAGAAACTAATACAGACTGATGGAGCATAAACAGAAACTAAAACAGAGTGATGGAGCAGCAACAGAAATTAAAACCGTGATGGAGCAGCATCAGAAACTAAAACAGAGTAATGGAGCTGCAAAGTTTTCTAAAACATAGTGATGGAGCAGCAACAGAAACTTAAACAGAGCGATGGAGCATCAACAGTTACTAAAACAGATTGATGGAGTTGCATCATTGACTATAACAGAGTGATGGAGCAGCAACAGAAACTAAAACATAGTGATGGAGTTGCAACATAAACTAAAACAGAGTGATGGAGCAGCAACATTGACTATAACAGAGTGATGGAGCAACAACAGAAACTATAACAGAGTGATGGAGCAACAACAGTTTCTAAAACAGCGTGATGGAGCAGCAACAGAAACTATACAGAGTGATGGAGCAGCAACAGAAACTATAACAGCGTGATGGAGCAGCAACAGAAACTATAACAGAATCATGGAGCAGAAACAGTTAATTAAACACGCAAGCCCTGATAGGTGTTCATGGAACTCCGTTAGGAATGATGTATATGGCCCAGGAGGCCTGTAAAACAGTTGCTCTAAAAAGTGATTGAGCAGTCTGCATAGATTTCATGACTAAAAGTTAAAAAGACGAAAATGCTGTATTTTTTCAATTGTCTTATTTGCTATTGTAAATGTTAGCAACACCTCCCGCCTTTGCAGGATACACAGGCGATATGGTCACTAGTGAAACCAGGAGGAGAGCCCTAATATATTAACACAGTAAATGAATCAGGCTTGAGCCATGTTTCAGTCAGGCCAATCACATCAAGGATATGAACAGTGATTAGTTCATTACATTTACATTTAAGTCATTTAGCAGAAGCTCTTATCCAGAGCGACTTACAAATTGGTGCATTCACCTTATGACATCCAGTGGAACAGTCACTTTACAATAGTGCATCTAAATCTTAAAGTGGGGATGGGGGGGTGAGAAGGATTACTTATCCTATCCTAGGTATTCCTTAAAGAGGTGGGGTTTCAGGTGTCTCCGGAAGGTGGTGATTGACTCCGCTGTCCAGGGGTCGTGAGGGAGTTTATTCCACCATTGGGGGGCCAGAGCAGCGAACAGTTTTGACTGGGCTGAGCGGGAGCTGTACTTCCTCAGTGGTAGGGAGGCGAGCAGGCCAGAGGTGGATGAACGCAGTGCCCTTGTTTGGGTGTAGGGCCTGATCAGAGCCTGGAGGTACTGAGGTGCCGTTCCCCTCACAGCTCCGTAGGCAAGCACCATGGTCTTGTAGCGGATGCGAGCTTCAACTGGAAGCCAGTGGAGTGAACGGAGGAGCGGGGTGACGTGAGAGAACTTGGGAAGGTTGAACACCAGACGGGCTGCGGCGTTCTGGATGAGTTGAAGGGGTTTAATGGCACAGGCAGGGAGCCCAGCCAACAGCGAGTTGCAGTAATCCAGACGGGAGATGACAAGTGCCTGGATTAGGACCTGCGCTGCTTCCTGTGTGAGGCAGGGTCGTACTCTGCGGATGTTGTAGAGCATGAACCTACAGGAACGGGCCACCGCCTTGATGTTGGTTGAGAACGACAGGGTGTTGTCCAGGATCACGCCAAGGTTCTTAGCGCTCTGGGAGGAGGACACAATGGAGTTGTCAACCGTGATGGCGAGATCATGGAACGGGCAGTCCTTCCCGGGAGGAAGAGCAGCTCCGTCTTGCCGAGGTTCAGCTTGAGGTGGTGATCCGTCATCCACACTGATATGTCTGCCAGACATGCAGAGATGCGATTCGCCACCTGGTCATCAGAAGGGAGAAAGGAGAAGATTAATTGTGTGTCGTCTGCATAGCAATGATAGGAGAGACCATGTGAGGTTATGACAGAGCCAAGTGACTTGGTGTATAGCGAGAATAGGAGAGGGCCTAGAACAGAGCCCTGGGGGACACCAGTGGTGAGAGCGCGTGGTGAGGAGACAGATTCTCGCCACGCCACCTGGTAGGAGCGACCTGTCAGGTAGGACGCAATCCAAGCGTGGGCCGCGCCGGAGATGCCCAACTCGGAGAGGGTGGAGAGGAGGATCTGATGGTTCACAGTATCGAAGGCAGCCGATAGATCTAGAAGGATGAGAGCAGAGGAGAGAGAGTTAGCTTTAGCAGTGCGGAGCGCCTCCGTGATACAGAGGAGAGCAGTCTCAGTTGAATGACTAGTCTTGAAACCTGACTGATTTGGATCAAGAAGGTCATTCAGAGAGAGATAGCGGGAGAGCTGGCCAAGGACGGCACGTTCAAGAGTTTTGGAGAGAAAAGAAAGAAGGGATACTGGTCTGTAATTGTTGACATCGGAGGGATCGAGTGTAGGTTTTTTCAGAAGGGGTGCAACTCTCGCTCTCTTGAAGACAGAAGGGACGTAGCCAGCGGTCAGGGATGAGTTGATGAGCGAGGTGAGGTAAGGGAGAAGGTCTCCGGAAATGGTCTGGAGAAGAGAGGAGGGGATAGGGTCAAGCGGGCAGGTTGTTGGGCGGCCGGCCGTCACAAGACGCGAGATTTCATCTGGAGAGAGAGGGGAGAAAGAGGTCAGAGCACAGGGTAGGGCAGTGTGAGCAGAACCAGCGGTGTCGTTTGACTTAGCAAACGAGGATCGGATGTTGTCGACCTTCTTTTCAAAATGGTTGACGAAGTCATCTGCAGAGAGGGAGGAGGGGAGGGAGGGGGAGGAGGATTCAGGAGGGAGGAGAAGGTGGCAAAGAGCTTCCTAGGGTTAGAGGCAGATGCTTGGAATTTAGAGTGGTAGAAAGTGGCTTTAGCAGCAGAGACAGAGGAGGAAAATGAAGAGAGGAGGGAGTGAAAGGATGCCAGGTCTGCAGGGAGGCGAGTTTTCCTCCATTTCCGCTCGGCTGCCCGGAGGCCTGTTCTGTGAGCTCGCAATGAGTCATCGAGCCACGGAGCGGGAGGGGAGGACCGAGCCGGCCTGGAGGATAGGGGACATAGAGAGTCAAAGGATGCAGAGAGGGAGAAGAGGAGGGTTGAGGAGGCAGAATCAGGAGATAGGTTGGAGAAGGTTTGAGCAGAGGGAAGAGATGATAGGATGGAAGAGGAGAGAGTAGCGGGGGAGAGAGAGCGAAGGTTGGGACGGCGCGATACCATCTGAGTAGGGGCAGTGTGGGAGGTGTTGGATGAGAGCGAGAGGGAAAAGGATACAAGGTAGTGGTCGGAGACTTGGAGGGGAGTTGCAATGAGGTTAGTGGAAGAACAGCATCTAGTAAAGATGAGGTTGAGCGTATTGCCTGCCTTGTGAGTAGGGGGGGAAGGTGAGAGGGTGAGCTCAAAAGAGGAGAGGACTGGAAAGAAGGAGGCAGAGAGGAATGAGTCAAAGGTAGACGTGGGGAGGTTAAAGTCGCCCAGAACTGTGAGAGGTGAGCCGTCCTCAGGAAAGGAGCTTATCAAGGCGTCAAGCTCATTGATGAACTCTCCGAGGGAACCTGGAGGGCGATAAATGATAAGGATGTTAAGCTTGAAAGGGCTGGTAACTGTGACAGCATGGAATTCAAAGGAGGCGATAGACAGATGGGTAAGGGGAGAAAGAGAGAATGACCACTTGGGAGAGATGAGGATCCCGGTGCCACCACCCCGCTGACCAGAAGCTCTCGGGGTGTGCGAGAACATGTGGGCGGACGAAGAGAGAGCAGTAGGTGTAGCAGTGTTGTCTGTGGTGATCCATGTTTCCGTCAGTGCCAAGAAGTCGAGGGACTGGAGGGAGGCATAGGCTGAGATGAACTCTGCCTTGTTGGCCGCAGATCGGCAGTTCCAGAGGCTACCGGAGACCTGGAACTCCACGTGGGTCGTGCGCGCTGGGACCACCAGATTAGGGTGGCCGCAGCCACGCGGTGTGGAGCGTTTGTATGGTCTGTGCAGAGAGGAGAGAACAGGGATAGACAGACACATAGTTGACAGGCTACAGAAGAGGCTACGCTAATGCAAAGGAGATTGGAATGACAAGTGGACTACACGTCTCGAATGTTCAGAAAGTTAAGCTTACGTAGCAAGAATCTTATTGACTAAAATGATTAAAATGATACAGTACTGCTGAAGTAGGCTAGCTGGCAGTGGGTGCGTTGTTGACACTACACTATTCAAGTTGTTCCGTTGAGTGTAATAGTTTCGACAGTGCTGCTATTCGGGGGCTAGCTGGCTAGCTAGTAGTGTTGTTTACGTTACGTTGCGTTAAAAGAACGACAATAGCTGGCTAGCTAACCTAGAAAATCGCTCTAGACTACACAATTATCTTTGATACAAAGACGGCTATGTAGCTAGCTATGTAGCTAGCTACGATCAAACAAATCAAACCGTTATACTGTAATGAAATAAAATGAAAATGTGATACTACCTGTGAATGCGACCGGGTTGTTGAGTCTATTCAGAAGACGTTGGCTAGCTGTTGGCTAGCTGTTGGCTAGCTGTTGGCTAGCTAGCAGAGTCTCCTATGTTAAGGACGACAAATAGCTGGCTAGCTAACCTCGGTAAATTAAGATAATCACTCTAAGACTACACACTCTAAACTACACAATTATCTTGGATACGAAGACAGCAAAGACAGCTACGTAGCTAGCTAACACTACACTAATCAAGTCGTTCAGTTGAGTGTAATAGTTTCTCCAGTGCAGCTAATCAGTGGACGTTAGCTAGCTAGCTAGTGAAGACTACGTTAGGACGGCGAAATACGATAATTACGCAATTATCTTTGATACAATGACGGCTATGTAGCTAGCTAAGAAGAAATTGCTAAGATTTAGACAAATCAAACCGTTGTGCTATAATGAAATGTAATGAAATGTATTGAAAAAGTTATACTACCTGCGGAGCGAAGTGTCGATGCGACCGCTCGCTCCGCAGGTAAGTGCCTTGGAAGTGAGGTATCTAACATTAATTAGTCCTATTAAGATGTGAGATCTATTTCAATAATGGCAGGAATGGAGGAGGTCTCCAGTGAGGTTGTTAAGGTGAACACCGCCATGTTTAGATTTGCGGCACAGACACGGTCTCAATGAGGAAAGCTTAGCTGACAACACTGACTGTGCTAGTGGCAGACTCCACCAAGCTGGCAGGCTGGCAAACAGCCTGCTGCCTGGCCTGCACCCTATCTCATTGTGGAGCTAGAGGAGTTAGAACCCTGTCTACGTTGATAGATAAGATGAGACAATACCGACATTCATAATATGTTAAGCACACCGTGTGTGTGTGTGTGTGTGTGTTTATGTGTGTGCGTGTGTGTGTGTGTGTGTGTGTGTGTGTGTGTGTGTGTGTGTGTGTGTGTGTGTGTGTGTGTGTGTGTGTGTGTGAGGGGGGGGGTGGGGGGGGGGGTTCATTTCCATACTCTTAATAGAACAGGACCAAACCAGGATGTAGTGTCTGTAACCAAAGCAGATGGTTTTGTGGCAAGACAGACACCAGGTTCACACACACATCAGTCAATACACACACAATACTCAGGGATCTATAAGTAAAATTAGAACGCTGTACATATGGCCTCTTGGGAGTTGAGTGTGCCTGATTGGTTGTTGCTCCTGTCGATCATGTAAATCTGAAAATTCCGATGGGAGCGCTGCGTCCAGGGGCGGGACATCCTGTCAAGAGGAGAGAGTAGACTGAGGTCAGACACACTCAAGTACACACACACACACACACACACACACACACACACACACACACACACACACACACACACACACACACACACACACACACACACACACACACACACACACACACACACACACACACACACACACACACACACACAAACTAGATTTCCACTTCAACCATGAAAAACATTGCAGGAGATGCAGTTTTAGGATTTCATGACAAGGTGTCAGTGTAGGCTGCGTATTCTTCTTATTTGAGTTATGAGTACTTATCAACTAATGAACTACAACTACCACCAGACTATCCCTAACCCTATCAGCTACAGACAACTATACCAAACTATCCCTAACCCTATCAGCTACAGACAACTATACCAGACTACACCTAACCCTAACCTAACCCTAACCTTAACCTCAACCATTCATTAGCCCTACCAGTATCCTAAACCCCAACCCTAACACTATCCTTCCACCAACTAACGAATGGATGGGCCCATTCTCAAGAGGACTATACCTAAAACCTGCTCAAGGAATCACTCAGCCAGCAACGGGTGGAACAACCGCTACGACAAGGAATGGAATCACCACAATTTCTCCTAAAAACAACTCAGCATTTCGTGCATGCACCCCTCAATGCTCATGTCCTGCAAGCGAAGTGCCCTACCTGGTCTCTGATCTGCTACATGTTCTAGAAACGTTTAGATTGACCCTGTGGATTAAGAAAGCAAAACCTAACTCTAAACCTAAACCTATTCTGCAACACTCGATCTGCTTGACCCTCACCATCATGCCGTTGTTGCACCGAACCACCTCTAGCAATCTAGGCCGGTCCGTCGCTCCTAACACTGGGCTCACCCTACAGCATTGAAGGTAGTATCCAACTGCCTGTGGGACGCAAATGGATGCTCTCCACCTCTCCTCCCTCTCTCCCCATCTTTGGGACCATGCAACGCGAGCCTGCACCCCATTGTCTGTAGGAGCTAGAGGCGGAGTGCACCTCTGAATGATGCCCAGGATAAGACTCCTTTAAAAAGGAGATGGTGCCCTATGCAATCAGAATTTTCTTAGCCAGACCCTCTCACCTCAGAGTATCACGACCTGGCCAACAACACACCTTCACTCCCAGCAAGCTTCCTCGCAACTGTCTGCCTGCCCCTTAGTCAAGGATAGCTACTGCGGGTTTAGCCAAGAATGGACTGGAGGAACCTGGTGGCTACAATGGAGTGTTGGTGAAATAAGCTTGTGGTGGTTCGGTGCGGCGGTTCACAGCTAGGGCTTTCAGACCGGGATAGCCCTGTGTGTGGGTGGGCAGCGACATGGGCCCGACACACCCAAACTTACAGAGTTCGCGCCCTTGGCCCTGTCCCATTCTCGCTGGGCTCCCCTAAATTCACTTGGCAGGATCGACTCTGCTATAGGGAGCCTCGGACCAGAACCTTGGAAGCCATTACAGATACCCAAGATGGAACGACAGTCCCAAACAGGTGTCACCACCTCTTGAGGATCGCCTCTTTCGGTAATTCTGGTCTAACCTTAATCCCAAACCCTAACCCCTAGCTTCGTTAAAATGGTACCCGCAAAACACCTGTCACAACGTCAACAGTGAAGAGGCGACTCCGGGATGCTGGCCTTCTAGGCAGAGTTGCAAAGAAAAGGCCATATCTCAGACTGGTCAAATAAAATAAAAGATTAAGATTAAGATGGGCAAAAGAACACAAACACTGGACAGAGGAACTCTACCTAGAAGGCCAGCATCCCGGGAGTAGGCTCTTCACTGTTGACGTTGAGACTGGTGTTTTGCGGGTACTATTTAATTAAGCTGCCAGTTGAGGACTTGTGAGGCGTTTGTTTCTCAAACTAGACACTCTAATGTACTGATCCTCTTGCTCAGTTGTGCACCTGGGCCTCCCACTCCTCTTTCTATTCTGGTTAGAGCCAGTTTGCATTGTTCTGTGAAGGGAGTAGTACACAGCGTTTTATGAGATCTTCAGTTTCTTGGCAATTTCTCTCATGGAATAGCCTTCATTTCTCAGAACAAGAATAGACTGACGAGTTTCAGAAGAAAGTCCTTTGTTTCTGGACATTTTGAGCCTGTAATCAAACCCACAAATGCTGACGCTCCAGATACAAAACTAGTCTAAAGAAGGCCAGTTTAATTGCTTCTTTAATCACACGAACAGTTTTCAGCTTTGCTAACATAATTGCAAAAGGGTTTTCTAATGATCAACTAGTCTTTTAAAATGGCAAAATTGGATTAGCTAACACAGCGTGGCCATTGGAACACAGGAGTGATGGTTGCTGATAATGGGCCTCAGTACGCCTATGTAGATATTCCATGAAAAACAGCCGTTTCCAGCTACAATAGTCATTTACAACATTAACAATGCCTACACTGTATTTCTGATCAATTTGATGTTATTTTAATGGACATTTTTTTTTGCTTTCATTTCAAAAACAAGGAAAATTCTAAGTGACTCCAAACTTTGAACTGTAGTGTATACAGTGCCTTGTAAAAGTGTTCACCCCCTTGGTGTTTTTCTTATTTTGTTGCATTACAACCTGTAATTGAAATGGATTTTTATTTGTTAGAGTAATTAAGTAGATATAGATAATGGATATGAAGGAGTAGATCTCTCTAATCCTAAAATAAAATGGAGCATACATAAAATAAACAAGTAATTACAATGCATTTACATTGGTGATAACGTGTGTGTGACAGAGGGAGTGTGTGTGCATGTTGCGTTTTATTTTCCCTTGTCAGCCACTCATCTCTGCTTGGTCAGTCTTAATAGGCCCAATCAGTAAGCAGCTGCTCTTGATCATTATCAAAAAGCCACACCCTTCCTACTCTGGTCAGGATTGCTCTTGATGGTGCAGCTGTGTTTTGAGGACCTGGGGACCCATGCCAAATCTTTTCAGTCTCCTGAGGGGGAAAAGTGGTTGTTGTGCCCTCTTCAAGACTGTCTTAGTGTGTTTGGACCATGATAGTTGTTAAGGGATTTTTGATCAATAATGACTAATTATGTATACATTTCAATCAGGACTGACTAATCAGAATACTATTATGTTACTGTATAGATGTATGGATTTTCTTTTAATCCTAGTACTGAATATAATGTGTGTAAATATAATCAAGAATTAGAACAATGACTGTCTGTTCCTTGGTAGAAATTAATTGTAAGGGTTTTCTGGTGAAAGAGAAGCGGACCAAAAAGCAGCATGGTGGTTATTCATGTTCTTTAATTTATAAAGAAACTACACATGAGATAACTAACAAAAACAACAAACGTGAGAAAACCTAAAACAGTCCTATCTGGTGCAAACACAGAGACAGGAACAATCACCCACAAACACACAGTGAAACCCAGGCTACCTAAGTATGATTCTCAATCAGAGACAACTAATGACACCTGCTTCTGATTGAGAACCATACTAGGCCGAAACATAGAAATTCCCAAAACCTAGAAAAACAAACATAGACTGCCCACCCAACTCACGCCCTGACCATACTAACTAAATACAAAACACAGGAAATAAAGGTCAGAACGTGACATTAATGAACTTATCGTCAGACTGGCTAGAATGCTTATCTACACAGGAAGACCTTGGCTCGGTCATAAATTATATTACATTGGTGTGGGACGATGTGGGAAGGCTTGAGATATTGCCTTTGTACCAGGGTGAAGAAGAGACGGGACAGTTCGAAAACTAATGACGTCATTTTCAGTTTATAACCTGTGGTAATCTGTATCGTGTTCAGTACTCTCGAGAATAAACGCTGCTGATTGATTTTGAGACTGGTCTCTGTCCATTTAATGCAAATAAGAGTCTTACAAATTCTTAGAAGTGGACAGAGTGTTTAATATAATTGGGTATTAAAACAAGTAGGAATTTAATTCCTGTAACAATAGTTTTTTGTTGATGTGGAAATCAAGGAACTTGAAACTGCTCCCCTACAGTCCTGTCGATGTTAATGGGTGGCTTGTCCGGCACGTCTTTTCCTGTAGTCCACGATGAGCTCCTTTGTCTTACATTTACATTTACATTTAAGTCATTTAGCAGACGCTCTTATCCAGAGCGACTTACAAATTGGTGCATTCACCTTATGACATCCAGTGGAACAGCCACTTTACAATAGTGCATCTAAATCTTAAAGGGGGGGGGGATACTTATCCTATCCTAGGTATTCCTTAAAGAGGTGGGGTTTCAGGTGTCTCCGGATGGTGGTGATTGACTCTTGTTCACATTGAGGGAGCCCCGAGTGAGGGAGAGTATGCATGTGTGTTTACATGTACATGTGATAATTACCTGTATCACCTGTCGCAGCCGATGTAGTAGGTGCAGGGGCAGACAACTGCCGCTGTGAGGGATGTGGTTGAGCTAATAGGGGTGTCAGACCTAAAAGAGAGGGAAACAATTTTCTTAATTGAAAATTATTCTACAACTTAACAGAGTGAGTGAGTGAGTGAGTGAGTGAGTGAGTGAGTGAGTGAGTGAGTGAGTGAGTGAGTGAGTGTGTATACGTACGTGTGTGATAATTACCACATTACACTGCTTCAGGTCTACAAGCCTCTGGAAGTTCCAGCGTGCCACTCCAGGCCTGGAACAGCATAGTGGAAGCACGGTTACCTGTCACCCTGCGAGCCTGGTTGGCAGATCTGAAAGATAGACACCATATTATTTTAATGACAAAGCCTTGAATACACACTAACCTAAATTAAGTGTGTGTGTGTGTGGGCAACCATGCAGAAGACTTCATTTTCCCAACTGTTCAACATACTTGCCCTCACAATATGAGGTGTGTGTGATCTGTGTTATTGTGTCAACCTGACCACATCCTTGTAGTAGGACAGTCAGTGATTATCTTTGGAAGTGTCAACCTGGCCACATCCTTGTAGTAGGACATTCTTTGGAAAAAAACAAACAGTGTCCACTTAAAAGGATATCAGAATTTCAGATCTGGACTGACAAGTACGCTAAATCAAGTTACAAAACCTCTAAGGCTTAGTCTACACAAATTAAACAAAGGATGCAGGACCTGAGCTGTAGGACCATGCCTCAGGACTACCTGGCCTCAGGACTACCTGGCCTGATGACTCTAGGCTATCCCTGTCACTAGTCCACCTGGCCGTGCTGCTGATCCAGTCTCTGCTGTTTCTGTCTGCGTCTATGGAACGCTGACCTGCTTATGGCTCACCGGAGGTATTACCTTGTCCCAGACCTGCTGTTTGATCCTGTCTCTCTCTACCGGACCTACTGTCTCAATCTCTAAATGCTCAGCTATGAAGAGCCAACTGACATGTAGCCCTGAGGTGCCGAACTATTGCACCATCTATTACCACTGTGATTATTTCTTGACCCTGCTGGTCATCTATGAACGTTTAAACATCTTGAAGAACAATCTGGCCTTAATGGCCATGTACTCTTATAATCTCCACCCAGCACAGCCAGAAGAGGACTGGCCACCCCTCAGAGCCTGGTTCCTCTCTAGGTTTCTTCCTAGGTTCCTGCCTTTCTAGGCAGTTTTTTCTAGCGACCATGCTTCTACATCTGCATTGCTTGCTGTTTGGGGTTTTAGGCTGGGTTTCTGTATAAGCACATTGTGACATATGCTGATGTAAAAGGGGCTTTATAAAATACATTTGATAGATTGCCTGTATATGCTTCTTTTCAGGTCAGTAACTCTTAATATGACATTGAGTTATCTTAAATGTCCTCAATAGGAAGTTGCACCTGAAGCCAACACTTCTTCATGGTCTTTCCTGCTGGGGACAGGGGGCTTCAGGTTTGGGAATGGAGGACCTAGAGAATTGGAATATTAACAATAATTTGAGCCCACATTTACGAATCAAATTCAACTTGGGTTAGCTGTTTATCTCATTTGATAGAGAAATGTTGATGATAGAGTGCCTTCGGAAATTATTCAGAACACTTGACTTCTTCCACATTTGATTATTTTACAGCCTTATTCTAAAATGGATTAAATATTTTTTCCCCTCATCAATCTACACACAATAGCCCATTTTTATTTTATTTCTTCCAATATATATGAAAAAAAATACGGAATGATCACATTTACATAAGTATTCAGACCCTTTACTAAGTACTTTGCCTTGTCTTCTTGGGTATGACGCTACAATCTTGGCACATCTGCATATGGGGAGTTTCTCCCATTCTTCTCTGCAGATCCTCTCAAGCTCTGTCAGGATGTATGGGGAGCATTGCTGCACAGCTATTTTCAGGTCTCTCCAGAGATGTGCGATCAGGATCGAGTCTGGGCTCTGGCTGGGCCACTCAAAGACGGCAGGCGGCAGGTAGTCTAGTGGTTAGAGTGTTGGGCCAGTAACCAAAAGGTTGCTGGATTGAATCCCTGAGCTGACAAGCTATAAATCTATAGTTCTTCCCCTGAACAAGACAGTTGACCCACTGTTCCCCGGTAGGCCATCATTGTAAATAAGCATTTGTTCTTAACTGTCTTGCCTAGTTAAATAAAGGTTAAATAAAAAAAGTTTAAAAAAGACATTCAGAGACGTGTCCCAAAGCTACCCCTGCATTGTCTTGGCTGTGTGCTTAGGGTTGTTGTCCTGTTAGAACACATATGTCAGAGTCAAGGCCCGCGGGCCACATCCGGCCCGCGAGAAGGTTTTTTACGGCCCCTGGGATGATCTTGATTTATTATTAGAACCGGCCCGCAGACCGCAGCAAGCCGGCAGCCCGCAGATCTTTTACACGCACCAATACTACATTTCCCACAATGCAACGGTGACGCACCGAGCAGTAGGCTGCTTCATTTCAATATTTATTGGCACAGCAGTTGTCAGCATCACAGTAAAATTAACTTTCAGATACCCATCAAAAATGGCAAAACGGAAGGTGGACACTGAGAACCGGGGGTTTCAAACAAGGTGGGAGTCGGAGTATTTGTTCACGGAGGTAGCTGGAAAACCTGTGTGTCTTCTGTGTGGAGAAAGTGTGGCGGTACTGAAAGAGTATAATCTGAGACGACATTATGAAACGAAACATGCGGACAAAAACAAGAATATGGACATGGAACAAAGGCTACAAAAGGCAGAGGAATTAAAACGAGGCCTCAAATCTCGACAGGCTCTGTTCAAAAAAGCCAAATCACAAGGCCAGGCTGCTGTCAAGGCCAGTTTTATTTTGGCAGAAGAGATCGCTAAATCAGCCCGGCCATTTACGGAGGGGGATTTCATCAAAAACTGCATGATTAAAGTTTGTGACGAAGTTTGCCCAGAAAAAAGGCAACTCTTTTTAAATGTGAGTCTGAGCAGAAACACCATTGCCGAGAGAGTAGACCAGTTGTCCATCAATCTAAAAGAGCAGCTTGTGAAAAAGGGAAAAGATTTCATTGCATATTCCTTGGCTGTGGATGAGAGCACCGACATTTCTGACATTGCCCAGTTGTCAATTTTCATCCGCGGAGTGGACTCCAGCCTAAGCGTGACAGAGGAGTTTTTGGCTTTACGTCCTATGCATGGCACAACTACGGGGCATGATTTGTATGAAGAGGTGTCAAGATGTGTAAATGAGATGGAGCTGCCTTGGGAAAAACTCGTGGGTTTGACAACCGACGGAGCACCTGCGATGTGTGGACACAGGAGCGGACTGGTGACGAAGATACGGGAAAAGATGCAAGAGGAAAACGCGACAGGTGAGCTGACAGCTTATCATTGTATCATACACCAGGAAGCGTTGTGCGGTAAAGCCTTGAAAATGGAGCATGTAATGAGCATCATCACGCGCACAGTTAACTTTATCAGAGCCAAAGGTTTGAATCACCGCCAGTTCAAGGCATTTCTGACGGAGTTAGAAACGGAGCATGGTGATTTGCCTTATCACACAGAGGTGCGATGGCTAAGCCAGGGAAAGGTGCTTCAAAGATGTTTCGAGCTTCGTGAGGAGATTTGTCTGTTCTTGGACAGCAAAGGGAAAGACACAACACAACTCCGAGACTAAATGTTTCTGTGTGAAATGGCTTTTCTGTGTGACATTACGAGTCATCTGAATGCAATGAACTTGCAGCTGCAGGGTCGGGATCGTGTCATCTCTGATATGTACAGTACAGTGAAGGCATTTAAAACCAAACTGACTCTGTGGGAGACGCAGATGCGGAAAGAAAATTTGAGCCACTTTCCCAGCTGCCAGACCATGAAAGAGAAGCTCTCTACCAGTGCGTTCCCGAGCGCACAGTTGGCTGATAAAATAGGTATGCTTGCCGCTGACTTTCGACGCCGATTTGCTGACTTTGAAGCACAAAAAAGCAGGTTGGAACTGCTCGGTAACCCATTTGCTGTTGACGTGGAAAGCTCACCACCAAACCTCCAAATGGAGTTGATTGACCTCCAATGCAATGATGCACTGAGGGCAAAATATGCGGCAGTGGGTGCTGCGGAGTTCGCCCGTTTCCTCCCGACACAATGCCCCAGCTGCGCATCCAGGCTGCTCAAACGTTGTCTATGTTTGGCAGCACATACCTGTGTGAACAACTGTTTTCTTTGATGAACTTGAACAAAACATCACACAGAAGTCGACTTACTGCTGAACACCTCCACTCAATTCTGAGGATTTCCTCAGCTCAGAGCCTTACCCCGAACATTGATGAACTTGTGGAAAAGATGGGACACCACCAAGTATCACCCTCAACCTCAAACAAGTGAACATTACTGTGCAATCACATATTTAGAGTTTTTACTCAGTTCAAGTTTAAAAGTTAAAGTTTAATATTTGTTTTCACTGCATGTTACTTCTCCTTAAACAAAGTGTTGTTTTTGATTAATAGATTTTTGCACTTTATTTTATTGTATTTCAATCCAATTATATTTTTAAAATATTTCAGTTGAGTGGATGATAGAAAATTGCTATTATTGTTTTTTTCTTTGAAGTAAATTTAGCCCACTTTTGCTAAAATAGAAAATATAGGCTACTGATGGTGCCTTGAATACCGGTTTCTTTCATTTAATGTTCATGTTATGGGGATTTTTATATAAAGGAAATTTGTCTTTTGTGTCTGTTGAAAATTAAAGATTACTGACAGAGCCATAAGAAAATATTGCTTTATTTATCTGATCATATTGGAATATATTTGTTAGGTTTTCAGTAGGTTCAATTAGGTTCACTAGACTATATGCGTCATTTAAAAATTTTTCAATGAACATTCGAACAGTCCGGCCCTCGGCTTGTAGCTAAATTTTTTATTTGGCCCTCCGTCCATTTGACTTTGACACCCCTGTGTTAGAAGGTACACCTTCGCCCCTGTCGGAGGTCCTGAGTGCTTGGGAGCAGGCTTTAATCAAGGTTCTCTCTGTACTTTTCTTAGTTAATCTTTTCCTCGATCCTGACTAGTCTCTCTGCCCTTGCTGCTGAAAAACATCCCCACAGCATGATGCCACCACCATGCTTCACCCTACAGATGGTGTCAGGTTTCCTCCAGATGTGGTGCTTGGCGTTCATGTCCAATCAATTGAATTTACCAAAGGTGGACTCCAATAAAGTTGTAGAAACATCTCAAGGATGATCAATGGAAACAGGATGCGCCTGAGCTCAATTTCGAGTCTCATAGCAAATGGTCTGAATACTTAGGGAAATAAGGTATTTCTGTTTTATATTTGTCATACATTTGCAAACATTCTAAAAAACAGTTTTCACTTTGTCATTGTGGGAAGATATGGATTTACAAATTACAGGCCACTAAGTACCCTGGTTTAAATGAACATATGGATTTCTCACCCTTCCTGTAGGGTCGTGATAGGTCCATTTGCTGTCATCTAGTGGACATTTTGCTCAATTGCTCTCAGCTATGTTTATACTGTTGTTGTTCATGTTTTGCTGTGTTCTAGTATACTATGGAATATATTGCTTTCTTATTCTTGACACTTCTCCCAGTCATATTTAAGGTTAGAACTACCTTTCGAAGTGTTCTCATACTTCTAGCTTGGAGTTGTATTTTTATGATAACATAGGTACAGTATTTCCCTAATGTGTATAGTATTGCTTACTAGGTGTTGTCCAATCAATTTTGTAACCACTCCCTCTTCAAATTAGGGCTGATTGGAAAAGCTGTTCACAAGAGGATATTGTGTTATTTCTTTGTACTCCCTGACGAATGCCATGCAGCTGAAACGCGTCAGATTTTTAAAACCTTGTTTCTATTGAACATGCCATACTAATACAGGCATTTTAATGAATTATATGAAGAGTGCCTTGGTCCTCCTTTCTTTTTGATGACCAATTCACCCCTTTTACCAAAGAGCACCTTCTGTCTACCAAAATGTATAACTGTGTACCTTAGTAGCGCTTCCCTTCCTCCTCTTTCTACTAATAACCTAGACTGTTTGTGTATGTATATCTTATGTTATCATTTAGTTTGTTAGTAAATAAATAATCAGCTCAATTTGTGTGGTACGGAATGATTAGTGAGATCCGGGTTTGTGCAGATTTACAATTTATACAAATTAATTAATTAGTGACTGCTATGAAATCGGTATTCTGATATCCTTTGAGTAAATCGGGCCCCAGGTTACTGAGTTAATGGTTACCTGATTAAGATAATCACGTAATTATAAACATAGTTAATTATTTGATAAATAACATGTGATCACATTGACGATAACACGTCACAACACTGTATATAGCCATGTTATTTTCTACTTCCTGTATATAGCCATGTTATTTTCTACTTCCTGTATATAACTGTTGTCTTCCACTCCCTGTATATAGCCATGTTATATTCTACTCCCTGTATATAGTCATGTTATTTTCCACTTCCTGTGTATAGCAATGTATTTTTTACTTCCTGTATATAGCCACGTTATTTTCTACTTCCCCTGTAATAGGGTTAGAGAAAGAGAATCCCAGTGGAAAGAGGGGAACTGGCCAGGCAGAGACAGCAAGGGCGGTTCGTTGCTCCAGAGCCTTTCCGTTCACCTTCCCACTCCTGGGCCAGACTACACTCAATCATATGACCCACTGAAGAGATGAGTCTTCAGTAAAGACTTAAAGGTTGAGACCGAGTTTGCGTCTCTTACATGGGTAGGCAGACCATTCCATAAAAATGGAGCTCTATAGGAGAAAGCCCTACCTCCAGCTGTTTACTTAGAAATTCTAGAGACAATTAGGAGGCCTGCGTCTTGTGACCGTAGGTATATACTGCAGGACCAATTCAGAGAGATAGGTAGGAGCAAGCCCATGTAATGCTTTGTACGTTAGCAGTAAACCCTTGAAATCAGCCCTTGCCTTGACAGGAAGCCAGTGTAGGGAGGCTAGCACTGGAGTAATATGATCAAATTTTTTGGTTCTAGTCAGGATTCTAGCAGCCGTATTTAGCACTAACTGAAGTGTATTTAGTGCTTTATCCGGGTAGCCGGAAAGTAGAGCATTGGAGTAGTCTAACCTAGAAGTGACAAAAGCATGGATACATTTTTATGCATCATTTTTGGACGGAAAGTTTCTGATTTTTGCAATGTTACGTAGATGGAAAAAAGCTGTCTTTGAAATGGTCTTGATATGTTCTTCAAAAGAGAGATCAGGGTCCAGAGTAACGCAGAGGTCCTTCACAGTTTTATTTGAGACGACTGTACAACCATTAAGATGTTTGTAAGTCGCTCTGGATAAGAGCGTCTGCTAAATGACTTAAATGTAATGTAAATGTAAGATTAGTTGTCAGATTCAACAGACGATCTCTTTGTTTCTTGGGACCTAGAACAAGCATCTCTGTTTTGTCCGAGTTTAAAAGTAGAAAGTTTGCAGCCATCCACTTCCTTATGTCTGAAACACATGCTTCTAGCGAGGGCAATTTTGGGGATTCACCATGTTTCATTGAAATGTACAGCTGTGTGTCATCCGCATAGCAGTGAAAGTTAACATTATGTTTTCAAATGACATCCCCAAGAGGTAAAATATATAGTGAAAACAATAGTGGTCCTAAAACGGAACCTTGAGGAACACCGAAATTTACAGTTGATTTGTCAGAGGACAAACCATTCACAGAGAAAAACTGATATCTTTCCGACAGATAAGATCTAAACCAGGCCAGAACTTGTCCGTGTAGACCAATTTGGGTTTCCAATCTCTCCAAAAGAATGTGGTGATCGATGGTATAAAAAGCAGCACTAAGGTCTAAGAGCACGAGGACAGATGCAGCGCCTCGGTCTGATACCATTAAAAGGTAATTTACCACCTCCACAAGTGCAGTCTCAGTGCTATGATGGGGTCTGAAACCAGACTGAAGCATTTCGTATACATTGTTTGTCTTCAGGAAGGCAGTGAGTTGCCTTCCAGCCTTTTATAAAAATTTGAGAGGAATGGAAGATTCGATATAGGCCGATAGTTTTTAAATATTTTCTGGGTCAAGGTTTGGTTCTTTTCAAGAGAGGCTTTATTACTGCCACTTTTAGTGAGTTTGGTACACATCCGGTGGATAGAGAGCCGTTTATTATGTTCAACATAGGAGGGCCAAGCACAGGAAGCAGCTCTTTCAGTAGTTTAGTTGGAATAGGGTCCAGTATGCAGCTTGAAGGTTTAGAGGCCATGATTATTTTCATCATTGTGTCAAGAGATATAGTACTAAAACACTTGAGTGTCTCTCTTGATCCTAGGTCCTGGCAGAGTTGTGCAGACTCAAGACAACTGAGCTTTGAAGGAATACGCAGATTTAAAAAGGAGTCCGTAATTTGCTTTCTAATAATCATGATCTTTTCCTCAAAGAAGTTCATGAATTTATCACTGCTAAAGTGAAAGCCATCCTCTCTTGGGGAATGCTGCTTTTTAGTTAGCTTTGCGCCAGTATCAAAAAGGAATTTCGGATTGTTCTTATTTTCCTCAATTAAGTTTGAAAAATAGGATGATCGAGCAGCAGTAAGGGCTCTTCGGTACTGCACGGTACTGTCTTTCCAAGCTAGTCGGAAGACTTCCAGTTTGGTGTGGCGCCATTTCCGTTCCAATTTTCTGGAAGCTTGCTTCAGAGCTCGGGTATTTTCTGTGTACCAGAGAGCTAGTTTCTTATGAGAAATGTTTTTAGTTTTTAGGGGTGCAACTGCATCTAGGGTATTGCGCAAGGTTAAATTGAGTTCCTCAGTTAGGTGGTTAACTGATTTTTGTCCTCTGGCGTCCTTGGGTAGACAGAGGGAATCTGGAAGGACATCAAGTAATCTTTGTGTTGTCTGTGAATTTATAGCACAACTTTTGATGTTCCTTGGTTGGGGTCTGAGCAGATTATTTGTTGCAATTGCAAACGTAATAAAATTGTATTATACCTTTATTTTACTAGGCAAGTCAGTTAAGAACGAATTCTTATTTTCAATGACGGCCTAAGAACAGTGGGTTAACTGCCTGTTCAGGGGCAGAACGACAGATTTGTACCTTGTCAGCTCGGGGATTAGAACTTGCAACCTTTCAGTTACTAGTCCAACGCTCTAACCACTAGGCTACCTTGCCACCCCAAATGGTGGTCCGATAGTCCAGGATTATGAGGAAAAACATTAAGATCCACAAAATTTATTCCATGGGACAAAACTAGGTCCAGAGTATGACTGTGACAGTGAGTGGGTCCAGAGACATGTTGGACAAAACCCACTGAGTTGATGATGGCTTCAAAAGCCCTTTGGAGTGGGTCTGTGGACTTTTCCATGTGAATATTAAAGTCACCAAAGATTAGAATATTATCTGCTATGACTACAAGGTCCGATAGGAATTCAGGGAACTCAATGAGGTACGCTGTATATGGCCCAGGAGGCCTGTAAACAGTAGCTATAAAAAGTGATTGAGTAGGCTGCATAGATTTCATGACTAGAAGCTCAAAAGACAAAAATGTCTTTTTAATTTTTTAAAATTTTATTTGCTATCGTAAATGTTAGCAACACCTCCGCCTTTGCGGGATGCACGGGGGATATGGTCACTAGTGTAGCCAGGAGGTGAGGCCTCATTTAACACAGTAAATTCATCATGCTTAAGCCATGTTTCAGTCAGGCCAATTACATCAAGATTATGATCAGTGATTAGTTCATTAACTATAATTGCCTTTGAAGTAAGGGATCTAACATTAAGTAGCCCTATTTTGAGATGTGAGGTATCATGATCTCTTTCAATAATGACAGGAATGGAGGAGGTCTTTATCCTAGTGAGATTGCTAAGGCGAACACCGCCATGTTTAGTTTTGCCCAACCTAGGTTGAGGCACAGACACGGTCTCAATGGTGATAGCTGAGCTGACTACACTGACTGTGCTAGTGGCAGACTCCACTATGCTGGCAGGCTGGCTAACAGCCTGCTGCCTGACCTGCACCCTATTTCATTATTTCATTGTGGAGCTAGAGGAGTTAGAGCCCTGTCTATGTTGGTAGATAAGATGAGAGCACTCCTCCAGCTAAGATGGAGTCCGTCACTCCTCAGCAGGTCATGCTTGGTCCTGTTTGTGGGTGAGTTCCAGAAAGAGGGCCAATTATCTACAAAATCTAACCCTAACCCAAATATCTTTTGGGAGGGGCAGAAACCAGTTTTCAACCAGCGATTGAGTTGTGAGACTCTGCTGTAGAGCTCATCACTCCCCCTAACTGGGAGGGGGCCAGAGACAATTGCTCGATGCCGACACATCTTTCTAGCTGATTTACACGCAGAAGCTAAGTGGGTGGGGTTATATACTTCCTGTTTGGCCCTGTCCGGGGGTGTCCTCGGATGGGGCCACAGTGTCTCCTGACCCCTCCTGTCTCATTCTCCAGTATTTATGCTACAGTAGTTTATGTGTCGGGGTGCTAGGGTCAGTTTGTTATATCTGGAGTACTTCTCCTGTCCTATTCGGTGTCCTGTGTGAATTTAAGTGTGCTCTCTCTAATTCTCTCTTTCTCTCTTTCTTTCTCTCTCGGAGGACCTGAGCCCTAGGACCATGCCTCAGGACTACCTGACATGATGACTCCTTGCTGTCCCCAGTCCACCTGGCCGTGCTGCTGCTCCAGTTTCAACTGTTCTGCCTTATTATTATTCGACCATGCTGGTCATTTATGAACATTTGAACATCTTGGCCATGTTCTGTTATAATCTCCACCCGGCACAGCCAGAAGAGGACTGGCCACCCCACATAGCCTGGTTCCTCTTTAGGTTGCTTCCTAGGTTTTGGCCTTTCTAGGGAGTTTTTCCTAGCCACCGTGCTTCTACACCTGCATTGCTTGCTGGGTTTCTGTACAGCACTTTGAGATATCAGCTGATGTACGAAGGGCTATATAAATACATTTGATTTTGATTTTGATTTGATTAAAAAAACTGTTTTAAAATATTTATGTTTATTAAGTAATCTTGCTTGTCTCAGAACAGTGCAAAATGGTGCTGAAATAGTTAGGGTTATGCTTCAAATCCTATCAGTTTCAGTAAGGAACCATTTGTTGCCTTCATTAGCCTACTTTATTCTCCAGCACAGTGAAAAGAAAAGAGCCTTTAACAATTAAACAATAAAATGATTGAATTCACAAATGCATTTGACTGTTTTTAATATTGGCCATCAACCAAAACACACCGTGGTAGAAATGTTATTGAATTCGATATTTTTTTTTTACTATTTCAAATGGATATGTTTGAGGCTACTGTGCAGTCTGACAAGTAAACATAGCCTACAGTACGTAGTAAACATGGTAACATGCCTAATTCCTTACTTAAGGGCCATGTCCAGACTTTCTCGGTGACCTCAAGTACTCATAAACTCTTTCTTTAATTAATGCTTTTTCGGGTTGCATCAGTCATGGACAGAAACTTCTGAGACACATTATTAATGATAAACACCCGGAGGTTCACTGGTAAGCCACGTCTGCCTCAGGAGCCATCCCAGTTGATATTCTGTGTCCACTCATGGTATCTCTCATCGGTTACACATCCTTGGAATTGCAGAACAGCATAACGGTCCGGACGGCCCTTGCTGTGCCTGGTGAGCAGTTCATCAAGTTCTGTTGTCAGAAGAGGAATGGAAATGTCAGGGTGAACTGACGACCTGACGAACCCGCCAGGTATGTTAATTCTGTCTGTCAGAGGTGGAGTTCCAGAGCTCACAGGTGTGCCTGGCATGGTTTCTGACTCCATCTCGTTCCTCACCCTCTTCAACGTGTCATTCTCTGCCTGACTCTCCACCAATGCTGACTGGTTCTGGACCAATGCAAAAGCGGTCGCCCGTATCTCTTGCACTCAGATAATGTTCATTCGCTGGTCTGCCTTCAATGACTCGATCTCGGTCTTCAAAGATTGAATCTGATCCATGTGCACTTTCAACAAATGACCAGAATGGTATCGCCTTGAGCCCCCATCAATTACAGTGGCCTATGATAGAAACGGTAGATTAATTAAAAGTGACTCCAACACGCAAATGCTGCATACAGAAACACATTTTAAGAATCTATCAAAACTATCAGCTTTCTTCGGAACCATGCTTTTTTCAGTGTAGCCCTTTGTCCACTGATCTCCACGGATGGATGTCAGCATGGTTGTTTGCTCTGCAAAAACGCAAAAACGCATTCATGTTTTTAGAAAAAGCCAAACCTTGACCCAGAAAATATAAAAGACGAATCAGCCTATATCGAATCTTCCATTCCTCTCAAAAATTTTAGAAAAGGCTGTTGCGCAGCAACTCACTGCCTTTCTGAAGAATTCAATAATACATTTGTACCACTGTAGATGTTGCGGTCAATCAGAGTTGAGTCCTATTGTAAATGGACAATTTTGCAATTTATACAATGCTTAAATACTTTAAAACCAGATTTGCCCTTTGTAACGGCGTTCGTCTGTTGAAAGAGGAGCGGACCAAAATGTGGCGTGGTGGTTACTCGTGTTCTTTAATGAAAAAATGAACGATACATGAAATAACTTAATATACAAAACAACAAACGAAACGCGAAACCTATACAGCCTATCTTGTGACAACAAACACAGAGACAGGAACAATCACCTACAAACACACAGTGAAACCCAGGCTACCTAAATATGGTTCCCAATCAGAGACAACGAGAATCACCTGACTGATTGAGAACGCCTCAGGCAGCCATAGACTATGCTAGACAACCCTACTCAACCACAATCCCAATACCTACTAAACCCCAATACAAAAACACACCACAAAATAAACCCATGTCATACCCTGGCCTGACCAACTAAATATATAAACACAAAATACTAAGAACAGGGCGTGACAGAACCCCCCCCCCCCAAGGTGCGGACTCCCGGCCGCACACCAAAACCCATAGGGGAGGGTCCGGGTCCGGGCGTCTGTCCACGGTGGCGGCTCCGGCTCGGGACGTGGACCCCACTCCAACCAAGTATTAGTCCCCCTGTAACGCGTCCTTTGATTGGTGACCCTCGCCGCCGACCTAGGCCTAATAACCCTCACCAAGGACCCCACTGGACTGAGGGGCCTCTCGGGACTGAGGTAGAAGCTCGGGACTGAGGGGAAGCTCGGGACTGAGGGGAAGCTCGGGACTGAGGGGAAGCTCGGGACTGAGGGGAAGCTCGGGACTGAGGGGAAGCTCGGCACTGAGGGGAAGCTCAGTACTGAGAGGAAGCCCAGTACTGAGAGGAAGCCCAGTACTGAGAGGAAGCTCAGACAGGTAGTTGGATCCGGCAGATCTTGGCTGACTGGTAGATCTGGAAGAGTCTGGTTGACTGGCAGATCTGGAAGAGTCTGGCTGACTGGCACATCTGGAAGAGTCTGGCTGACTGGCAGATCTGGCTGTTCCATGTAGACTGACAGCTCTGGCTGCTCCATGCAGACTGGCAGCCCTGGCTGCTCCATGCAGACTGGCAGCCCTGGCTGCTCCATGCAGACTGACAGCCCTGGCTGCACAATGCAGACTGACAGCCCTGGCTGCACAATGCAGACTGACAGCCCTGGCTGCACCATGCAGACTGACAGCTCTGGCTGCTCCATGCAGATTGACAGCTCTGGCTGCTCCATGCAGACTGACAGCTCTGGCTGCTCCATGCAGGCCCCTCATACTGGATTTGGTTTTGAATGTCTTGTGGTAACTCAAGGGAACGTTTAGCAAAAGCGTCCAGCATTTCAATCTCTGTGCCTATCGTCGGGAAGTTGGTATAGAGCGAGGTCGTCCATGTGAATAATCACCCCCCCTGGTACCTCAACAAAAACAGTCTGGTTGGGGAGGTTCAATTGGGTGATGGAGTTATGGCGTTCGTAAGTCATAGTGGTGGACGCGAACGGTGTGTTGACCAACCATCTGTTCCCTACCACCTCCACTCGTGTGGTAGTGGCCCCATCCCTGGCTGTTAGTTTGGCTCTACAGCGTTCTTTGCTGGTGATAGCTTTAATACCACAAAGACGCTCAGTGTTATCCCTGACAAACAGTTTGCCAGGACAGAGGTAGTGGACATCTTTGGTTAGAGTACACATTAACAGGTTAGGGGTGAGATAGAAATCTGGGTTGTTTTCTTGGTAAGCTACAACGGGGGGCGTGGCAATCTTTACGTGGGTACCGTCGCACCAAAATCCTGCATTGAGAACTGTTTTCAACCTGTAGATATTCTCCAGTTCAACAACCGGCAGCGTCAGTAGAAATCCCACTTCATTATGATCAACATCAACGTATATTGGGATGGCCGACTCCAGACTATAGGCCAAATGTGACTGTAATGGCCTTATCGTGGTTGAAGTAGCTGAGGTCAATATGTTGTGCACTATTGAGAGGGGCACTAGATATGAGGGGATTCTATTCATGGCCAAGTGGTCCATAGAAGAGCTAACTTCTCGGAGAAAATCCTCCAGTAACAATCAAACCAATTGGACATGGGCATAGTCATGGTTCATGACCTCTACTAGCTTTCCTACAGACAGGATAGTTTTGTTCAGGAGAGTAGCGTGTGTGTTGACCACCAGAATAGTGTCCTGGAGAGACTTTCCCACATGTTGCAACCTGAGGGCCTGTGCCTTCCTCTGCTGCTGGATAAGTGGCATCTCTTCAGTAATCTCCCTAACATTCCTCTTGACTGTGGCTCTGCTGCTGGATAAGTGGCATCTCTTCAGTAATCTCCCTAACATTCCTCTTGACTGTGGCTAGACTGACTGCATTGACGGCAGTGGTACCTAGGGCAAATAGTGACCCTACAGCTGCCCCTATCGATAGTAGTGCCCCGACGAATCGTTTCTCTCGCCTGGGCTCTGCTAGTTCTGACTGGGTTACTGTGAACTTTTGGAGTTGGGCCAACATATGGGCAGTGTTTTGCTGGGCGTGCTTAATTGCCTGGCTGGCCCAGTCAGCCCCGGCCAAACTCAAATCTGCCATAGGTGGAATGTGTTGGCGGTACACATTCTCTGCATCTAGGCGGACACTTACAGTACACCCTCTGCGTGTGTACTCTGCAGTTAGTTATGAGGAGTCCTGGGTTGTCGCGGAGAACGATTCCCGTAGGGGGTCCGTTCGTGATTACGTCTGCTGGGTTGGTTTTGACCAGGGCGTGTCAGGATCAGCCAAAGGAACTCCATCCTACAGAAACGCATAATCGGAGATTATTGAATTATTTAAATTGTTCGTTTTTGTAAACAAAAATGGCCCATATTTTTCTGGTTTTCTTATTTTGAAACAGTACAGCGCAGGATGATATCAATAGTGTCAACAGATGTATATCTGGTAGCTGGGAAGCAAATCAGAGATGTTAGGTGCAACGTACTGATCTCTTGCAAGGGTGTACTTAAGAATTTTCTTAAGAATTTTCTTAGTACCTCTGACTTTGCTAGGTTTTTATCTATTTGGTGCTGGCACCCCTTCTATTCCCATGGTACAACTTGATTTGGTTCCGGTGGACCCACTTTAATGTGGCGTTTTGTCGATCTTTGCTGATTCTTATCTGGTAAGCTACAGGTGATAGCTTCAACACAATCTCGTGTGGCCCCGTCCAGTGGGGCAGGAACTTTGTTGCAACGCCTGCTGGTTTGGTGTATATGCAGTACCACACCTTATCCCCGACCTCGAACATCTGGTGTGAGGCCTTTTTGTCGTAATAGGTCTTGTCACCTTCTGCACTTCTCCCAACTGTCCATGAGCATACGCAAAGGTAGTCTGGAGATGGTTCCGCAGGTCAGTCAAGTATTCATGAGCTGTGTAGGCAGTTGCCGGCAGGCACTCCACCCACTTTGTGAATGCGCAAGTCACTGTGAGGAGATACTTGTTGCCTCTGGCTGACCTGGCAACTGGGCCGACCCAGTCGGTCTGGATCGAGCTCCAGGGGTAAGACACATCCTTGCGTTGCAGGGGTGCTCTGTGAAGTGGCTTGGAGGGTTGAAACTGGCAGCAAACTAGACACCCCCTAACGTATTGTGCCATGTCTTGTTCCATGTGAGGCCAGTAGGCCACCTGTCGCAATGTTTCACATGTAGCCTTGACCCCCCTATGGCCTCCACATAGCTCATCGTGGGCATGGGCTATCATTATCCCCCTCTGTGTTTTAGGAACCACCCACCTTCAAGCGGTGTCGGTTTCTGAAACATACACCAGTAGGTCATCTACAAGTGTGAGGTGCTGTTTAGTTGCGTTCAGCGAACGCAAGTCGTGTGAACCTGCCAAAGCATTGAAGAATAAAATGTCTCCGCCAATAAATAAACACACAAACTGTAACAAATGTAACAAAACACAAATGTAGGGGAAGTTAGAACGCTGATCTATCGGACATACAATTTTCTAAAATTAGGCACAGTGGGCTTTTGGTTTCTCACCCTCTAAAACAGAAATAAATAATTCTAAACGGCTTTATTTACCACAGTGTACTGTAGCCACTCTACATAAAGTGAGTTTCTGAAACGCAGAGTCCTTCTTTGTTGACGTGAAGAAGAAATGGAATGAGAGTCCAGCGATGATTTGTCAGCATTATTTGTGACATTTTGGCATTTAAAGCATATTGAAGATACAAGCCACCTCTTAATGAGCTCCGAGAGCCGATCTGTTATTCAGCGATTATTATTATTATTAACCCTGCGTTGTAATTATATAAAAGCCCCTTAGATATTCTCACAGACCAGAGTTGCCCTAATAAAAAACACCCCTGTAACAGCTGTTGGAAGGAGTGGAGGACCAAGGTGCAGCGTGGTAAGTGTTCATATTATATATTGAACTGAACACTAAATACAAAAATAACAAGAGAATAAATTAAACAAAAACAGTCCCATAAGATGCAAACACTGATACGGAAAACAACTACCCACAAAAACCCTGTGGGGAAAAGCTACTTAAGTATGGTTCTCAATCAGAGACAACGATCGACATCTGTCCCTGATTGAGAACCATACCAGGCCAAAACAAAGAAATACAAACACATAGAAAAAGACCATAGAATGCCACCCAAATCACACCCTGCCCAACTTAAAAATAGACACATAAAAAACTCTCTACGGTCAGGGCGTGACAACCCCTTAGATATTAATTTAGAATGAATTGATCTGCAAGTATTTTCATATAGAAGCCGCCTCTTAATGAGTTCCGAGAGCCGTGTTCCGAGAGCCGTGTTCCGAGAGCCGTGTTCCGAGAGCCGTGTTCCGAGAGCCGTGTCATACCAATTATTATTGGATTATTCACTCGTAAAAGGTTTTGGAATCAAAACAAATAAATACCAACATTCTTTCTGACAGTCTTTAATAAATACATGTTTTGACCAAGTTCATCTGCTCATGTTGGGTTCAATTATTTGTGACATTTAAAGCATATTGAAGAAAGAAGCAGAATGAGTTCCGAGAGCCGATCTGTTATCCACGATTAGTTTAATAGCCCGGCCACTGTAGGTGTGAAAATCCACCCAACTTGCAATGTATTTGATGCTTAAGTACTCTAAAGTTTAACACAGTATATGTTCATCAACATCTTTATGCTTTCGTTAATAAAATAACAATAAAAAATACTTTTAAAATACAGATGTTTATTTCCACTACTGTACACATCTCAGCTAAATTTTAGTTGCACTTCCCCCCAGATCCACGACCACATGGCAAAACCTTGCTGAAATGATCAATGTATTTGTTGCATTGTTGTATTGTCAGTTTCTCAAGCCAAAACATCTTGATGGCCTTCACCAGTTCATCTTTGCTTATAGGCTTGGCAGATTTACAGATTAATTTTTCAGAATAAAGTAGTCTAACGAAGGCAACAAATTGTTTCTTACTGGAACAAAGTCATCCAATTGTTATGATAGGATTTGAACATGGCTATACCCGCGTGTGGTCAACTATTTCAGCACCGTTTCGTGCTGCTCTGAGCATGGGGACTGGTCTTGGTAAATCAATGAGATTTTAATTTTCACTGAATCTCCGTTTGGGTATTGGATAGCCTACAATTAGGGTGTAGAAATGTTAGGATTATTTTCCTCTTCACTCGCAGTCACTTAGTACAGCGTTGTACAGTGCCATATTTTCCTAATGGAAACCCCGAGGGTTTCGTTTTTCATTTTTCTTGGAATAGAAACACCATAATATTAATCAAATGAATTAAGCTAAATCACATATACTATGTTCTTACAAAAAAAATGAAATCTCTAGTCCAGCCAATATTAATACAGTCAAATGCTTCTCAAACATGCCCTCTGGTGGTCAAACTAGTATTAACTAGCATTAATACTAACTAGCCTTAATGGCAACAATGGCTGACACTTAAATAACGTGCAATCCGCAGCAGCCCTCAAGCTGTGTGGCAGTACAACGCAACTTTTAAAGGAAGAACCACTATGGTCATGTTATTTTCTACTCCCTGTATTTAACCATGTTATTTTCTACTCCCTGTATATAACCATGTTATTTTCTACTTCCTGTATATAGCCATGTTATTTTATACTTCCTGTATATAGCCATATTATTTTATACTCCCTGTATATATCCATGTTATTTTCTACTCCCTGTATATAGCCATGCTATTTTCTACATCCTGTATATTTCCATGTTATTTCTACTCCCTGTATATAGCCATGTTATTTTTACTCCCTGTATATTGTGTTAGTCTGACAGAGCCATCACAACACATTGTGTTCCAGTCAGAGGAGTGTGTAGCTGACAGATCTCGGCCCAACGGTCTCTCTCTGTGTCATATTCTAGAACACCTGCTACGCTCACTTCCTGTCCATCCCGCCATTTCCTGCCTCCAAACAGCAGCAGCCTCCCATTTGCTGTTGCCACCAGTCCGTAGTCGAATGAGCCAATGAGTGCTGGGCGAAGGCGTGTCCACTGGTCAGCGAGTGAGTCATATCGCTCAATATCGCAGTAGTGCTCGTACATTCCTAGTAACGCGTAGACACATCCAGCAACTGTTGCCATGCGGTGACCGAAACGGCCAATGGACATCGGTGCTCGCTTCTCCCAAACTCCACCCCTAGCAACCATATTTAGGAAGAGGACCTCACAGTTGCCCTGATTACCCTCCTGGATACTGACCTGTGTATGGTCCTGGTTGCCATGGCTACCACCAGACATTAGGATTCCAGTTCCCAGGGTGACCGAGGCATGGCCATAAAGGGGGCGGGGCAGAGAAATTCCTCTCCGCCAATGACCTGCTGCCATGTCATAGAACTCCACTGAGGCCAGGCAGGAGTGTGTGTCTGAGTGTGTGTGTGTTCCCCCTATAGTGTAGATGACATGGTCTACAACACAGCAGCTGAACTGGGATCTCCTCTCCAGCATGGGGTCCGCTTCCTCCCAGCATGCAAAGCGAGGATCGTACCGCCACACACAATTAGTTGTCATCATAGAAACAGACTTCCCTTCGCCCCCCTCTGCTCCGCCCTTCACCTCTCCTCCTCCAATCACAAACAGGAACCCCCCGACGCAGCACACACAGTGGTTCTTCAGTCGTCGTGGGAGACCAGCGCTCAATGATGACCACTTCCTGTCTCTAAGGTCGAAGGTGAGCACCTGCTGCTGTGGCCAATCAGTGCTGGGCCCACCCCCCACTAGGAGCACGTGGTTGGCTGCTGCTCTGAGGGAGGAGTGTCGGCTCTGTCTTATTGGTCTAGCTGAGCCCAGCCAATGATACTCCAGCGCCTGCGCTACCTTACTCCTCATCAGGGGCGTGTTCATGTTGGTGTGGGCAGGGCTTATTGTTGTGATGTCAGAGGGAGTAACCAATCCAAAACGGAGTCGGCTGAGCAGCAGGTTACAGCGGACCAATGGGAGAGGCTGGTTAGCATCCAGCCAATCCAGCGTAAGTTTCAGTAGCTCCACCTCCTTGACACCAGGTAGTTCATCCCTGTCCAGCACATCCGTTAGTGATTGGACGTTCAACCCCAGAAGCCCCTCCCTGTCCTCCTGTAGCAAAGTGGCCATCTCCATGGCGATGATTTGATTGGCGGCTGCCAGCGCGTCAGGCAGGAAGTGGTGCTCAGCCAGGTTGGCATAGAAACATGAGGTCCTCAGCGACAGCCCGTCGCTAAGGAAGCGCTCGCATAGCGACACAGCTGTGTCCACCTGAAGGTACCTGGCAGTCTCCAGAACAACGGGCAGTGAGGTAGCTGATAGGCTGAGCCATCCAGAGTACAGGAAGTCCAGAACAGTCTCTAGTCCTGCAGGAGTTAGCGCTGGGAGTCTAATGCAAGCAGCTATCCTCTCCTCCATCTTCTCACCAAACAAACACCAGAAATACTGGCTGGAACTGGCCAATAGGACGCGGTGACACGGGAAGGACATGCCTCCCGTCTCCAAGACAACATCACACAGCCTCCTGTCAGAGCGCAGCTTCCCGAAGCCGGAGAAAAGAACAGAACTCTGGTAAGAACTGTGGAGGAGAGAGTAACTCTCCATAAATAAAGTAGAGAGAGTGAGAGGGATAGATTGAGTGTGAGATTGAGAGAGAAGTGTGTGAGAGAGAGAAAGAGATTGACAGAAAGAGAGAAGAGAAAGTGAGAGAGAGTGAAAAGAGAGAGAGAAGATTGCGAAAGATGGAGATTGAGAGAGAAGAGAAAGAAGAGAGAGAGAGAGAGAGAGAGAGAGAGAGAAGATTGCGAAAGATGGAGATTGAGAGAGAAGAAAGAAGAGAGAGAGAGAGAGAGAGAGAGAGAGAGAGAGAGAGAGAGAGAGAGAGAGAGAGAGAGAGAGAGAGAGAGAGAGAGAGAGAGAGAGAGAGAGAGAGAGAGAGAAGACAAGAGAGAGGTGAGGGAGAGGACAAGAGAGATGAGTGTCGGTCGTTGGTTTCTCTGTCTCTGTGTGTCTCTGTCTGCACCCGCTGGCATTTGACACGTTATCACTGTGACAGGAGTTTTAACCACCACCTCTGAACTCACACACACCCAGACACAGGCTCACAGCCACCAATAAACAGACATGCTCGCACACCCACACCCAGTAAAACTCACACACACCCGCACACACCGCCACGTCCCCTGACCCAATGATACACCCCAGATCTGTCCCCATCTCTGTCTGCATGCTTTCATATTTGTGTTATTGTCTATTTGTGTAAGAGGTCAACATGTTTGTGTGTATGTGTTTGTACAGTATGTGGGTGTATTTGTATGTGTGTATGGATGTCAGTGTGTGTGTGTGCGTCAGTGTGTGTGTGTATGTGGCATTGCGTGTGGGTGTCAGTGTGTGTGTTTGCATGTGTGTGTGTTTGTATGTGAGTGTGGGTGTCAGTGTGTGTGTGTGTTTGTATGTGTGTGTGTTTGTATGTGAGTGTGTGTGGGTCAGTGTGTGTGTTTGTTTGTGTGTGTGTGTACGCACGCTGCCCTTTCCTCTATATTCAAGATAGGGTCTGCACACACACACACACACACACACACACACACACACACACACACACACACACACACACACACACACACACACACACACACACACACGGTAGATGACCTCAGGGGTAAATAGAGCTATTAGTCAGCACTGAAGAGTCCAGAGTGTCCACAGGAGCTATCTACCAACATCACCCTGACTACAGCATTACTACAGGAATAGAAACATGACTTGGATGTTCCATTTCTACAAATTATTTAACTCTATATGAACTGGACCCCATCTGAACTGGACCCTGTCTGAACTGGACCCTGTCTGAACTGGACCCTATCTGAACTGGACCCTGTCTGAACTGGACCCTGTTTGAACTGGACCCTAACAGAACAAGACCCTATATCCAAACTGGACCCCATCTGAACTGGACCCTATCTGAACTGGACCCTGTCTGAACTGGACCCTGTTTGAACTGGACCCTAACAGAATAAGACCCTATATCCAAACTGGACCCCATCTGAACTGGACCCTGTCTGAACTGGACCCTATCTGAACTGGACCCTGTCTGAACTGGACCCTGTTTGAACTGGACCCTAACAGAACAAGACCCTATATCCAAACTGGACCCCATCTGAACTGGACCCTATCTGAACTGGACCCTGTCTGAACTGGACCCTGTTTGAACTGGACCCTAACAGAATAAGACCCTATATCCAAACTGGACCCCATCTGAACTGGACCCTATCTGAACTGGACCCTGTTTGAACTGGACCCTAACAGAACAAGACCCTATATCCAAACTGGACCCCATCTGAACTGGACCCTGTCTGAACTGGACCCTGTTTGAACTGGACCCTAACAGAACAAGACCTTATCTGAACTGGACCTTATCTGAACTGGACCCCATCTGAACGGGACCCCATCTGAACGGGACCCCATCTGACCTGGACCCTGTCTGACCTGGACCCTGTCTGAGCTGGACACTATTTGAACTGGAGTCATGATATAAGCAAGCTGAATTGAACCCAATCTGAAATGGACCACATCTGAAATGTACACAATCTGAACCGGACCCCATCTAAACTGGACCCTAACAGAACAAAACCCTATCTGAACTCAACCCTGTCTGAACTGGACCCTGTTTGAACTGGACCCCAACTGAACTGGACCCCAACTGAACTGGACCCTGTCTGCACTGGACCCTGTCTGAACTGGACCCTAACAGAACAAGACCCTATCTCGAACTGGACGCCAACTGAACTGGACCCCAACTGAACTGGACCCTGTCTGAACTGGACCCTGTCTGAACTGGACCCTGTTTGAACTGGACCCTATCTAAACTGGACCCTAACAGAACAAGACCCTATCTGAACTGGACCCTGTTTGAACTGGACCTTATCTGAACGGACCCCATCTAAACTGGACCCCATCTCGAACTGGACCCCATCTAAACTGGACCCCATCTAAACTGGACCCCATCTCGAACTGGACCCCATCTAAACTGGACCCTAACAGAACAAAACCCTGTCTGAACTGGACCTTATCTGAACGGACCCCATCTGAACGGACCCCATCTAAACTGGACCCCATCTCGAACTGGACCCTAACAGAACAAAACCCTGTCTGAACTGGACCCCATCTGATTTGGACCCTATCTGAACTGGACACTGTTTGAACTGGACACTGTTTGAACTGGACCCTGTCTGAACTGGACCCTAACAGAACAAAACCCTGTCTGAACTGGACCCCATCTGATTTGGACCCCATCTGATTTGGACCCTATCTGAACTGGACCCTGTTTGAACTGGACCCTATCTGATTTGGACCCTGTTTGAACTGGACCCTGTCTGAACTGGACCCCATCTGATTTGGACCCTATCTGAACTGGACCCTGTTTGAACTGGACCCTGTCTGAACTGGACCCTGTTTGAACTGGACCCTGTTTGAACTGGACCCTGTCTGAACTGGACCCTGTTTGAACTGGACCCTGTTTGAACTGGACCCTGTTTGAACTGGACCCTGTTTGTACTGGACCCTGTCTGAACTGGACCCTGTTTACATTTACATTACATTACATTTAAGCCATTTAGCAGACGCTTTTATCCAAAGCGACTTACAGTCATGTGTGCATACATTCTACGTATGGGTGGTCCCGGGGATCGAACCCACTACCCTGGCGTTACAAGCGCCATGCTCTACCAACTGAGCTCCAGAGCGACTTACAAATTGGTGCATTCACCTTATGACATCCAGTGGAACAGTCACTTTACAATAGTGCATCTAAATCTTAAAGGGGGGGGTGAGAGGGATTACTTATCCTATCCTAGGTATTCCTTAAAGAGGTGGGGTTTCAGGTGTCTCCGGAAGGTGGTGATTGACTCCGCTTTCCTGGCGTCGTGAGGGAGTTTGTTCCACCATTGGGGGGCCAGAGCAGCGAACAGTTTTGACTGGGCTGAGCGGGAGCTGTACTTCCTCAGTGGTAGGGAGGCGAGCAGGCCAGAGGTGGATGAACACAGTGCCCTTGTTTGGGTGTAGGGCCTGATCAGAGCCTGGAGGTACTGAGGTGCCGTTCCCCTCACAGCTCCGTAGACAAGCACCATGGTCTTGTAGCGGATGCGAGCTTCAACTGGAAGCCAGTGGAGAGAACGGAGGAGCGGGGTGACGTGAGAGAACTTGGGAAGGTTGAACACCAGGGAGCCCAGCCAACAGCGAGTTGCAGTAATCCAGACGGGAGATGACAAGTGCCTGGATTAGGACCTGCGCCGCTTCCTGTGTGAGGCAGGGTCGTACTCTGCGGATGTTGTAGAGCATGAACCTACAGGAACGGGCCACCGCCTTGATGTTAGTTGAGAACGACAGGGTGTTGTCCAGGATCACGCCAAGGTTCTTAGCGCTCTGGGAGGAGGACACAATGGAGTTGTTTGAACTGGACCTTATCTGAACTGGACCCTATCTGAACTGGACCTTATCTGAACTGGACCTTATCTGAACTGGACCTTATCTGAACGGACCCTATCTGAACGGACCCTATCTGAACGGACCCTAACAGAACAAGACCCTATCTGAACTTAACCCTGTCTGAACTGGACCCTAACAGAACAAGACCCTATCTGAACTCAACCCTGTCTGAACTGGACCCTAACAGAACAAAACCCTATCTGAACTCAACCCTGTCTGAACTGGACCCTAACAGAACAAGACCCTATCTGAACTGGACCCTAACAGAACAAGACCCTATCTGAACTCAACCCTGTCTGAACTGGACCCTAACAGAACAAGACCCTATCTGAACTCAACCCTGTCTGAACTGGACCCTAACAGAACAAGACCCTATCTGAACTGGACCCTAACAGAACAAGACCCTATCTGAACTCAACCCTGTCTGAACTGGACCCTAACAGAACAAGACCCTATCTGAACTCAACCCTGTCTGAACTGGACCCTAACAGAACAAGACCCTATCTGAACTGGACCCTAACAGAACAAGACCCTATCTGAACTCAACCCTGTCTGAACTGGACCCTAACAGAACAAGACCCTATCTGAACTCAACCCTGTCTGAACTGGACCCTAACAGAACAAGACCCCATCTGAACTGGACCCTATCAGAACAAGACCCCATCTGAACTGGACCTTAGCTGAACTAGACCTTGTCTGAACTGGACCCTATCTCGAACTGGACGCCAACTGAACTGGACCCTATCTGAACTGGACCCTATCTGAACTGGACCCTATCTGAACTGGACCCTGTTTGAACTGGACCGTGTTTGAACTGGACCCTGTTTGAACTGGACCCTGTCTGAACTGGACCCTGTTTGAACTCAACCCTGTCTGAACTGGACCCTGTCCGAACTGGACCCTGTTTGAACTGGACCCTGTCTGAACTGGACCCTAACAGAACAAGACCCCATCTGAACTGGACCTTAGCTGAACTAGACCTTGTCTGAACTGGACCCTGTCTGAACTGGACCCTAACAGAACAAGACCCTATCTGAACTGGACCTTATCTGAGCTGGACCCCATCTGAACGGGACCCCATCTGAACGGGACCCTATCTAAACTGGATCCCATCTCGAACTGGGTCCTAACCGAACAAGACCCCATCTGACCTGGACCCTGTCTGAGCTGGACACTATTTGAACTGGAGTCATGATACAAGCAAGCTGGATCTTAGGTTAGGGTTAGGGTTAGGGTTAGAGGGTTAGGGTTAGGTGCAGCAAACAAAGAGACACGGAGGAAGGCAGGAGAGAGAAGCTATGAGTACCAGACCAAGACGCGACTGTGGACTTTGTTGTAAACATAATATAGTGCGGCTAGATCGACATTTGAAGTCTGTACATGCACTTAAGTTTGGTACTATGGAATGGACGAATGCTATGCAATTTAGCCGGATTTCTACTGAGAGACAGCAGGCCGAATCAGTGCTTCAACCGCGGCCGTAGGACCCTGTGATTTTGCAGTGTTTACAAAGTGAGTTGTCTGTGGAGCAGCAGCTGGTGGACGAGTGTGATCAGACGGCAGGTTCTTCGACGGCGGTGCAGCCAACCAGTCAAGTGGATATTGAACTGTGCTCGGAACCGAGGGAGCAAGGCTGCGTCGTGACGACTTTCACTGATAGCGAGAGTGATGAAGACGGCAGTGTGCCGTCCCGAATTCAGGTTTGGAGTAATGCCATTTTGAACGAGTATGAAAACTATATTGTGGGTGTACACCCTTCAGTTAAACGAATTGACAATAGTCGCACCAGTATGTCCCGAGTACGGCAATTCCTCCACATTATGTCGGAGGGCAAGTCCGATGAAGGACTGTGTTTTCTGGATAACTACAGACGTGTGTCTGATTGGTATGCTCAATGTGACAGCCGTGGTTTGGCACCATCCACGTTAAAAATCTACCGAGCCGATGTTAGAAGTTTCCTCAATTATCTTATTCAGTTCCGGCCAGATGGTATGCAAGCTAAGGTCGCTGCAATTCGAAAGATGTTACTCTGCTTGGCGAAGATGGACAGGGACTCACGGCAGAGCCAGGCAACGTATAGGTCAAAATTCCGCCAACGCTGCAGGGACGAGGTGCTCAGCGCTGCGGAGTTAAAACGCTTTGTTGAGCTAAGCAATCAAGCCATTCCTTCAGTTCTAAGTAGGCTGGAGGAACGTGCCACATGCTCTGACAGGTGTAGGTTTGCAGCTCTCATGTCCAGCCGGTTGGCAATATTTAATGGCACTCGACGATCCCCAGTCACACTATTTAGTGTGAGTGATTTCAGTGAAGTAACCCCGGAAGGTGGGGGTTATCAGATGTGTGTAGCTTCCCACAAAACTAACTATAGCTTCGGGGAGTGCAGAATTGTTCTATGTCAGGAGGAATACACTTGGCTTCAACGATTCCATCAAATCAGGCCTCATCTGAGTGGAATGACCTCAGACACAGAACTGTTCTTTTTCACATCCTGTGGTCAACCCTACGCTAATCTGTGTGAGTATGTGGGGAAAATCTTTGCAGAGTTTGGCATTGGAAGGAAAGTGACCTTCGGTACAATTCGACGCAGTGTTGACACGTTGAACTTTAACCAAGGCTCAGTTACAGACCGGGGAACTGTTGCTGACCATATGTGTCACTCTCTGGAAACGCAGTCACGTTACTACCGGTACCATAATTTGCCCCAAAATGCCAGCCGGGCCCGGACACTGATTGAGGGTCAAATAAATCCATGATTAACTGATTAAATAAAGCATATTTGTTTGAAATTCACCCTTGTATTTGTGTCATTATGCATTAAAATGGTTAAAAATGTGTTTCATTTTGGGTTACCAGGTGCCTATTTTCAATCACCAGTTGCACATAAAACATAGTTTTATTTTAGAAAAGTTTGGACTTAAATTTTCCAACATCTTTTAGATTCATCCATATAATCATAGTAATATTACTTCCCAGAATGAATCTGTACTACTTTTTTAAATTCACTAGATGTCGCCAACTGTACCATCTATCAGTCTCCAAAGTGGGCATTAATATGAGAATGACCGGTAAGTGCATTTAGGAGAGTATTTTAATTTTCGGGTTCCCAGGTGCACGTTTTCAATCACCAGGTACACGGATGTATAGGGTGGTCCCCCATGGATAAAGGTCCGTGTTAGGGTGCTCCATAGCGGGCATGAATTTGTGGAACACCGCTAATGTAATTTCGGGTTACCAGGTACAGAGGTAGATCCTAATCCTCATCCACCGAAATGTCACAAAGTGTCCATAAAGCACTCAGGGAGGGCCCCCACGGATAGAGGGCCGTGGTAGGGTGTTGCCAGAGTGGGCATTAATATGAGAATGACCGAAAAGTGCATTTAGGAGAGTATTTTAATTTTCGGGTTCCCAGGTGCACGTTTTCAATCACCAGGTACACGGATGTATAGGGTCCCCCATGGATAAAGGTCCGTGTTAGGGTGCTCCATAGCGGGCATGAATTTGTGGAACACCACTAATGTAATTTCGGGTTACCAGGTACAGAGGTAGATCCTAATCCTCATCCACCGAAATGTCACAAAGTGTCCATAAAGCACTCAGGGAGGGCCCCCACGGATAGAGGGCCGTGGTAGGGTGTTGCCAGAGTGGGCATTAATATGAGAATGACCGAAAAGTGCATTTAGGAGAGTATTTTAATTTTCGGGTTCCCAGGTGCACGTTTTCAATCACCAGGTACACGGATGTATAGGGTCCCCCATGGATAAAGGTCCGTGTTAGGGTGCTCCATAGCGGGCATGCATGTCAGGAACACTGGGTAGTAAAAAAAAAAAACCTTCCATAAATCACTCAGGGAGGGCCCCCACGGCTAGAGGGCCGTAGTAGGGTGCTCCTATAGCGGGCATGCATGTCAGGAACACCTGTAGGTGCATTTAGGACCATATTTTAATTTTCGGGTTCCCAGGTACAGAGAGGTAGATCCTAATCCTCCGGGTTCCCAGGTACAGAGAGGTAGATCCTAATCCTCATCCACCGAAATGTCACAAAGTGTCCATAAAGCACTCAGGGAGGGCCCCCACGGATAGAGGGCCGTAGTAGGGTGCTCCTATAGCGGGCATGCATGTCAGGAACACCGGCAGGTGCATTTAGGACCAAAATTTTAATTTTAGTTCAAATGAGGCCTTACCTTCAAACACCTTGCGAGGTGACTACTTGAAATGAGATTGTCACAAAGTGTCCATAAATCACTCAGGGAGGGCCCCCACGGCTAGAGGGCCGTAGTAGGGTGCTCCTATAGCGGGCATGCATGTCAGGAACACCGGCAGGTGCATTTAGGACCATATTTTAATTTTTGGGTTCCCAGGTGCACGTTTTCAATCACCAGGTACACGGATGTATAGGGTCCCCCATGGATAAAAGTCCGTGTTAGGGTGCTCCATAGCGGGCATGAATTTGTGGAACACCGCTAATGTAATTTCGGGTTCCCAGGTGCACGTTTTCAATCACCAGGTGCACAGCTGAGAAAAGCGGGGACTTAGTCATTTTTTCGACCAAAATCTGTAATTTTCAAAAAATGATTAAAAATACTTCCAGAGGGGCTAGAGGTCCCATATTTCGTGTCATACCCTCTCTCTCAATGGGCAACAAGTAGAGCATGTACAAAACAAAATGCCCTGGTAGGAACCTATGTTTCCAGTAACATGCACTTGTGTAGCCCAAACTATAAACACAATTTTCTATTAAATGTTTCTATACAAAAACGGTTTTAATGACATGAAAATGCTCGTCTATGTGTGCCATTTCGTGCAAAAAAAACCCCATCCAGATTGGATGTGTACTTTTTGATTTATTCACGTTTTGGTGTACCGGAATAAAGCCCTAGATGGCGGAGCACACAAAAACCCTTTCAATTTCCGGGATTCCATCGATAGATTGGCCTGCCCGGTAAGTACACACTCAGTGGCGGGTCGACCAGACAGGTACCGGCGCGATTTCAGAAACCTGGTTTTTGACAAACAGACTTCCATGTCCTTGAGAGACGGGGGTGGTGTCAAACTGTTCAGCCCGAATAGAAAATGAGCAACGGACACTTTTGAGGGATGTGAGCCCCTCGGAACCATGGTACTTTGGACATTTTGCCGCCGGCGTCCGATTTAGTGGGTTGACCAGCCCCTATTTGTCCTAACTTTTGATCCACGTTTCCCAGCTTGGTGGTGGGAGGATATTGAGCCTTGTCCCTGGGCAGGTGCTCTATCCCAGCTATTACCTTGTGGGTTTGGTTCATCAATGACCATGGTTCTGGTCCTGACGGGATAGGACCGGTCCCTGGTTGTTCTTTGCTTAGTGCGCCCAGGTACAACATCTACGTTGTGAGTGGCTACCTGGTTGATCCTGCCAGTAGCATATGCTTGTCTCAAAGATTAAGCCATGCAAGTCTAAGTACACACGGCCGGTACAGTGAAACTGCGAATGGCTCATTAAGTAACATTATATAAGGTAGCATTGTTTAAATATATCACTAGC